>NC_030422.2:29247599-29327599 GCF_001660625.3 Ictalurus punctatus
ATCGATTCTGAACAGCTGAATCGAGTCGTTAGTGATTCCAGACTTTACTTCCTGTACTAACCTACGTAGGTTCGTACAGAAACTCGTTACGGTAGTGGGCGTTTCCTTTTTGAAACACGCTGACAGCGGTAGACCAATCACAACAGCTTGGCCATCTGCCCAATCAGAGCAGAGAATGCTCTCTGAAAGGAGGGGTTTAGAACGAATCGTTTAGAACGGATCATTTAACGAGTCGTTTGTGACACTGGGGAGAAAACGGTAACGCTGCAGTTTAAACTATGAGCACGTTAAAGTGTTTTTTGAGCTCGGATGCGTGTAAATCTACTCTATGAGACCTTTAAAACAAAATTAGGCACGTTTCAAAACCATAATAAGTGCACTTTAACATCTGTGCGTATGGATGTTTAAAATGAACAAATAAATTATACAAGATTTGCAAAAGGACTTATGTGTATGTGAACTGCACATTGTAAACACGTGACTTACGCATTTGCCTCATGCACTCACACAAGCTGTCACAATTGTGTTTTCTTTAATGGGAAAAAAAAAAAAGTAGTTCATAAGCGTCGACCTTACTGCAATGCATTTGCGTGAAATATCAATAAACGTCATGAGCGATAGCTTTAAATGTCACACTAACACACTAACAGATCCGAGTGCTCGGTTGTAAACAAACCCGGAATATCGAGCCGGCGTGCAGCTTTTGCTTGAGGAAACACGGACGCGGCGCTTTTGTAAACTTGGTTTTATTTGAATGGATTTTCCATGTCTATCAGGGATCTAGCGTGATGTCCCGAGAGAACCCGAGTTTACAGAGCGCCCGACGCGCTGCACGTCAAATCTCTGTTTAAAACGCAAAAGCCGTGCGTCACGGCGTTCATAGACAGTCGTCAGATGCAAATGCTTTGAATTATCGGTCGTAACAATAATAGCTTCATGCTTTGCATTTTTATCACTAGGTACTAAAAAAAAAAAAAAAAAAACACACACATACCACTGGATCCTTTGGAACAGTTCTAGTGTGTAGGTGCCAAAACTTTTGCTACTTTGTCTTGTAGGAAAACGCCCCGTAGAAAACACCGGACGCAGAATAGATCAGGCACGTGAACGGCTTGCGCAGGTTATTTATACAGTGAAGCAATCATACCGTCATTAAAGGGTTCCACATGGAACCGTGTCTGATAGAGGGTCTGATAGATGCCTAAGGGTCTCGATTTAAACTGATTTTTTTTTTTTTTTTTTCTAAAAGTGTACAAAAGAATCAAATTTGAACATTTGAACCTATTTTTGGAAATAAGAGTACAAAAGTGTGAAATTATATCTAGAACTATATTAAGGGTTCTAACACGTTCAGCCTGTTTTCCTGAAAGTGTATAAACGTGTCAAATTTGATCTTAAAACATTTAAGGGTTCTAGATTGGACCTATTGTTCCTATAGAGGTGTAAATGGATGATGACTCGAATCTAGAACAGTTCAAAAAAAATAAATAAAAAACCGTAAAAGGACCTGGAACCCTGTCCGATAGAGAACAGTGTATTCACCGAGAACTAAAGAAGAGTTAAAAAAAAATACTAAAATTATTTCTAATGATATCTCTTTATGCATTTTTTGTAAAAAAAAAAATTAAAAAAAAAAAATAAATAAATAAATAAAAAATTTTTAAAAAGTGTATAACGGAGTACAATTGGAACTTTTGGAACTGATCCGGAGGCCAATAGAGGAAAAAAAAAACACAGTTCTAATGTCTTCTAATGTGCAGGTGCTAAAAGTTTTGGCGCTCTGCATTGTGGAAATACGTGTCACGTGACCGTTTTGTTAACAAACAAAAGATTCACTACGTCAACACCGGAGGACAAACACTCGCTGTTGGAGAAAGGCGGGTTCTGATTCGTAAAGGAATTCTGCATGGAACTCTTTAATAGAGAAAAAGTCCTTCAGCACAGGGATCAACTGAACAACGCTTAAGGTTCTAGATTGAACGTGTTTTTCTACAAGTATAAAATAGTGTCAGAGTACGTCTAAAACACTTACAGGTTCTAGATTTAACTTGTATTTTTCTCAAGAAGTGTGAAATTGAGTCAGATTGTACCTACAACACTTAAGAGCTCTAGATTTACCATGTAGTTCTTCTTCTTCTTCTTCTTCTTCTTTTTTTCCTAAGGACGTATAAACGTGTCGAATTTAATTTAGAACCCTTTAAGGTTTTAGATTTAATTTGCTTTTTTTGTTTGTTTGTTTGTTTTTTTTTTCTAAAAAATGTAGAAGGAAATCAAATTATATCTAGAACAATTGAAGGTTCTAGATTGAACCTGTTTTTTTTTTGTTTTTTTTTTTTAGATATATATCTATATAAAAGTAAATCTAGACCGCTCAAGGGTTCTAGATCAACCCTAAGCTTTCTAGATCACATTCATAAAAATATACAAAACTGTGTTATTTTATCTGGAACACTTAAGGGTTCTGGATTGAAGTTTTTAAAGAAGTGTTAAAGTGAGTCAAATTACACATCGACACCTTAAAGGTTCTAGATTTTGCTGTTTTTTTTTTTTTTTTTTTTTTTTTTTTTTTTTTTAAAGAAATATACCAAGGTTAAATTTTATCTACACACTCAAAAAAAGGTTGAACCTGTTTTTTTTTTTGTTTTTTGTTTTTTTTTTTTGTAAAAGTTATATTTTATAAAAGATCTAAATTATGTACAGAACACGTAAAGGTTCTGGAGCTTTCTAACCTAAGCTTTCTAAATGTAACATTTTTTTATATAAATGTGCAAAACAGTTACATTTCAACTAGAACCTTTAAGGGTTCTAGATTTCACTCACTTTTCTGAAGAATTATTTCTTTTTCTTTTTTTTTAAATGTACACAACATTCATATTATATCTAAAAAATAAAATAATTAAAAAAAAACCCCTAATTTTAAGCTGCTTTTCTAAAGACATGTAAAGATGGTCAGCTTATATCTAAACCTTGTGTCCTAAAAGTGTACAAAAGAGATAAATTCTATCTAGAACCCTTAAGAGCAAGATAAGTAGCGTGTCATCTCTATTGTATGTGTCTGAAGTGCTCTGTGTGTCATGATGACTTATTTTCATATACAACGGGGCTATGGGTGCTTGTGTGTGTGTGTGTGTGTGTGTGTGAGTGTGTGAGCGAGCTCCCTCTCTCTCCGTCATGCCTCACTGTTCCTCAGCAGTAGACATCTTGCGGGGTCAGAGTTCAGCTCACTGTTTTTCCCTCACCGTCCATAGAAAGTAATTGATCTCAATCAGCAGGCCATTATCTTCAGCCGCCAATTATCCACATTGTCACTTTTGCGTTTGACCTCATGACCCCTGTGGGTTTTCCGGGGCCCGGGTAAAACCCTGCTAGACTCCTCCCACCACCCTGAAAACACGCCGTGTTCCAGGAGGTAGGCCCCCGGGGCTCTTTCACACGCCGACGGCAAGAGCAAAGCTCTTAATGGAGTATAAAGAAAAGGTGTGAGTGAAGTAGAGAGGTGGAACTGTATGGTGGGAGACATGGTGATATGATGTTATGTGCTGAACTTGGGATTCAGGACACCATCAGGACTTCCCAAGTAAAAACTCCCAAGTTGAAGAGACATTTTTTTTTTGGTTCCTGGTCGGATATATGTTTTAGTTTTACACAGCATTTGTTCTGGTTGATGATGAGCAGGTACTACACATCAGATAACTGAAACCTTTGGAACTCATGGCCCATGGAAAAAGCACAGTTCCAGTCTGTAGGTGACAAAGGTTGTAGTACTTTGCGTTGTGGGGGGAAAAAAGACCCGGGGAAAATATTAAAACATGTCACATGATCATTCTGTAAAATGAGAAAAAAATAATATCATAATTACAAAATGGAATTAATTATGTGAACATCAAAAGAAATAAATAACTGCGCAATGTGCACTGAGAAAATGGGTTCTAGAAGTGTTGTCTGCTTCCTAACAGTTTTCCAACAGGGTTCTACTCGGACCCCTGTCTGACCGAGAACACTGCATTCCCCAAGAGATACGAAATGAAAAACTGAAGTGTTCTAGAGTCAGAGCTTTTTTTTGTTTAATGTACAAATGAGTCAAAATATCTGTAGAGCACTCAGGGGTTCTAGAATTAGCCTGTTTTCTAAAAGTGCACTAATGGATTTAATTTCTTCCACTGTATTTATGGGTTCTACATTCAGCCTGTTTTTGTGTTTGTTTGTTTGTTTGTTTGTTTGTTTGTTTGTTTGTTTCTAAAGAAGTGTAAGATGTCAAGTTTCTTCTAGATCACTTACGGGTTCTAGATTTAACATGCTTTTCTAAAAGTGTTGAAAGGAGTCAAATTATACTGCACGTGGAGCACTTCATGGTTCCGGTTATTTAAACGTGTACCAGGTTAGAGTTAAATTCTATCTAGATTCTCAATTTAACCCATCGTTATTCTAAAATTGAACAAAATAATCAAATTGTATCTGGAACATTTAAGGGTTCTAGATTTGACCTGTTTTATTTTTAACTAAATGTGTGCAAAATAGTCAAATTATATTTGGAACATTTAAGGGTTCTCGATTTGACCTGTTTGTTTGTTTGTTTGTCTGTCTGTCTGTCTGTCTGTCTGTTTGTTTGTTTGTTTCTAAATGCCTGCAGAGGAGTCAACTTACATCTGGAATGTTTAAAGGTTCTAGATTTTACCTTTTTGTTTGTTTGTTTGTTTGTTTGTTTGTTTCTAAATGCCTGCAGAGGAGTCAACTTACATCTGGAATGTTTAAAGGTTCTAGATTTGACCTTTTTGTTTGTTTGTTTGTTTGTTTGCTTGTTTGTTTGTTTGTTTGTTTGTTTCTAAATGCCTGCAGAGGAGTCAACTTACATCTGGAATGTTTAAAGGTTCTAGATTTGACCTGCTTGTTTGTTTGTTTGTTTGTTTCTAAATGCCTGCAGAGGAGTCAACTTACATCTGGAATGTTTAAAGGTTCTAGATTTGACCTTTTTGTTTGTTTGTTTGTTTGTTTGTTTGTTTGTTTGTTTCTAAATGCCTGCAGAGGAGTCAACTTACATCTGGAATGTTTAAAGGTTCTAGATTTGACCTTTTTGTTTGTTTGTTTGTTTGTTTGTTTGTTTTTAAATGCCTGCAGAGGAGTCAACTTACATCTGGAATGTTTAAAGGTTCTAGATTTGACCTTTTTGTTTGTTTGTTTGTTTGTTTGTTTGTTTGTTTGTTTGTTTGTTTGTTTGTTTGTTTGTAAATGCATGCAAAGGAGTCAAATTATATCTGGAACATTTAAGGGTTCTAGATTTGACCTGTTTTTATTATTATTATTATTATTATTATTATTATTATTATTATTATTATTATTATTATTATTATCATTATTCTAAATGCATGCAAAGGAGTCAGCTTATATCCAGAATGTTTAAGGGTTATCGATTTGACCTCTTTTTTCTACAGGTGTCGAAAAGAGTATAATTATATCTAGAACACTTAGATATCATTTGAACCTAGATTGAATATTCAATAGAATTAGAACCTATTAGGGTTCTAGATTCAAGCTGTTATTCTAAAGAATCATACAAGAGGCCAATTTGATCTAAAACCTCTAAGGTAGAAGTAAAACCTATTTTTATCATTAAAACTACTAGTAGCTTCAGCGTGTTTTTCTAATGAAATGTACAAACGATTGACCGGTTTATGATCACAGCTGACTCGGCGGTTGCGTAACAGTGTAATTAGTGACCTTGCGAAAAGGACAGGCGTGTTTGGGTACGATTGTCTGTCCTCCGTTCTGCGTGTTTGTGTAGCGAGCGTCTGACAAGAGCTGCCATGCAAATGAAAAGCAGGTCTGTGGCACGGCCGGAGTCAGGAGCTTCCTGCTAGATTACCTGAGCGCTGATTTCCTGTTGCTTACACAGCCCTTTCCCTGACACACAATCAGATGTGGCCAGCTGTTAGCGCCACGCTGCTCTGCCAGGACACACGGGCGGAACCGTAAAGAAAACCGTATCGTTTTTTTTTATTATTATTATTATTATTATTTATTTTTTTTGCACTAGCACTTTTAGTTAGCTTACATGCATCATTTGCTAGTCATAGTAGCCTTGACGTAGTCCGTTGGGACTTTTTAACCTCTCACTCCGGATTTAGCGTAGCCGCTACAGTGGCGCGGAGATCGAGCTTTAAAGCTGCGACTTAGAAACACTCTTAATAAACGCCCTGCTAGCGCCGTTTCGCCAAACGTTCACTGCGAATTTAAAATGTAAGCACATCTCTCATGCAAACCGGGAGCTGATTTTAACAACCAGGAACGACCTTGCTGGATTTAAATCAATGTTGTGGTGACGCGTGAGCGTCGTTTGGACAAAATGTAGCCATTCATAAGTTTTCATACCAACAGCTCTGGTGTAATCATATGATCGACCTACAGGGGGGCAAAAGTTTGCACACCCATAGGATAAAGGATAATATGACTAGACAAGAAATGTCATTTCTATTGTCATTATTATTATTATTATTATTATTATTATTATTATTATTATTATTATTATTATTATTATAGCAACACATTAAATAAGAGGATATTTGTAATAAAACGAGACTGTGTTTATATGTCAAGTTCTGCTTACCAGTCTGTTGTTTCCTTTACTTATCCCCCCTTCAAAAGCAAAAGTGGTTCGGTCCTGTATGGACCTATTTAGCCCTATAATTCTAAAGAATAGAAACAAGCTAGCGGCTAGCTGCTAATCCTCAAGATTAAAGAGAAGAGAAAGAGAGAGAGAGAGAGAGAGAGAGAGAGAGAGAGAGAGAGAGAGAGAGAGAGAGAGAGAACAAAAAGGACTTCTGAACCAGTTTCTTACAGAAAACCGATGAGCCTCATGTATGCTAATGTAAGACAGCTAACTCTAGCTAACTATCACATTTGCAGTCACTTTAATAACTACAAGCTGATAAAGAAGAACAGGATTTGATTTGTTCAATGCAACAAGTTAACGCTGTTTTGTAGCTAGCTGACGATGTAGCGAATGTGAGTGACTGACAGACAATGTGGGAGGGGATTGTGGGCAAAATATGCATCACAAAACTTAAAGGTGCAAGAGTCGATTTTATTATTGTTTTTATTTTATTTTTAATTCCGTACTGTACAAATAACCTGGAAGACATGTAGAACATGATTTAAAGCAAAAACAAAACAATCCATTGATTAAATCATGGCTTTCGAAAGAATAAAAAGTGTAGAAAGTTGCTCAGAAAACCTATTTGGAAAAAGGACTTCTGGTCCGGAATGCTCGTTTGTGTTTGGATGAGCCTCCTGTCCGCCATTTTATAGACACTCTACTGTAGAGGTCACCACAGATCCTAGGGACGATGGAGGGTCTCACGTAACCCTTAGAGACCTAATCTTGAAAAAGAAAAAGACGAATATTACCTAATCAGACCCTCCAGGATTTTTCAATCGCAGAGATTACTGCAAAATCAAGGATCCTCCGTAATATTCAGAGCAGATTTGGGCCTAGTTCGCCAATTTAAGTAGTTTTCCTCAAAAAAAAAAAAAACAACACAAAAAACTTCAAAAAATCAAGCAATTTTGGGCGCAACAATCTGCGAAATCCTTCAGGAACTGATTAATGCACCTTTACGCCAATGTTCTGTCTATAAAACACTCTAATATTTGCCTGTTGTGTTGCTTAGCAACCAAAGCTTACTGTAACACACTATAATAGTATAGTGGAAGAATTGTTTCTTGCTAAGACTATTAACAATACACTCAATTACGTATTGAACAGTGGCGTTTATGATATTGTTTTTGTCGCCATTTTATAAAAGCAATAAGGTTGTCCTGGTTTTATCCATGGGCTAGAAAGAAATTAGCCGCAGGCTCGCCTCTCGCTCCATCATACGATTCGGTTCATGTAAGCGCTTTTCAGCTCAACTGTATTGTAATCATACACATACAGAGGTGTTCAGCATAACGGAATACTCTATAAAATATATGACGGAAAAATAATGTGTGTATGATTACACCCGGTTCCACAAAAATCCAAAATAACCCATTTTAAGGTGCTCGTTAACAGCAATAGCTGAAACCTTACATATCATATGGCTCCACCCACATTTTACTTGGAATCAACGTGGAATTCGAGTTAGATTTCTAGATAAAGAGTCCAATACAGCTATAAACCCCCCCTCCCCCCGGTGTTTTTGTTCTCTAAAAAAAAAGCCGAGAGCAGTGAAAACGTTCGACCCCAAACAAACCGTGGCTTCGTTTTTTCAGACATGAACATTGTCGCACGCTGAGTTTGATGTGTTGTTCTTTTTTTTTTCTCCAAATCTTACACAAACACAGCACAGCAAACAGCAGCGAGCTCTGCCGGACACGACGGCTGCTTCGTAAACCGGCTTTTAGTGAAAACGTTTTTTTTTTTTATTATTATTATTATTATTATTTTATTTTATTTTATTTTAGGAGACCAATGCGAAGGGAAAAAATAAGACACAAAGTAAGGAAAGGAAAAGGAAAAGTAGGAAAGGAGCACAAATATGAATGGCTGCCTTTAAATACCGTAATGGTGCATGGAACAGGACTTGGCAAGCTCGGGGCGTGTGAGTAATATCCCTCCGAAGGACGCAATTTCATTTGGGAGACTGGCAATAAATGGCTCTTGTGAAACGGAGCTGTAACGGTGGGGTACGGTCGCAGCGTGCGAGGGGGCCGGAGCATGAATGCTTTGCTTTTTTTTTGCTGCCACAGTGCAGAAATAGCAAATAACACTGTAAGCAAGAGAGTTATGCGTAGGCGTGTTTTTATAACTTGGTGAGGACCAAATGTCCCTACAAGGATAGGAATATCTGACCAAGTGGGGACATTTGGCTGGTCCCTCTTTTTTTGTTGTTGTCCTTTTGGTTACTGAGGTTAAGATTGGGGTTAGATTTAAATGTAGATACATTAATTATCTGCAATAATAATTACGTCAATGGGAGGTCCTTACAAGGATAGTAAGATCAAGTGTCTGTTCATACGTAGGAAGGAATGTTTTTATATCTTGGTGAGGACCAAGTGTAGGAGTATTTGATAGTTTGACTTTGTGGGGACGTTCAGCCGGTCCCCACAAGGAAAAGAGTGTATTTTATTTTATTATTGTCTTATGCTTATTATATATGTATTCTTACAAATGCTGCAAATTATGTTGTAAAAATGCTTCCTTTTTATGTTTGACTAATTACGTACTTTGCATTAATTTAACAATACGCATTGTTTAGTTGCATTCATTATTGTGAAATTAAGGTCCCCATAAGGATAGTAAGAAAAATTGTGTGTGTTGGGGGGGGGGGTTGAGGAGGGAGGATATGTGGGCATGTCTTCATGCTTCATCTTCGTCTTCTTGGACCAAATGTCCCCACAAGGATGGGAATAGCTGATAGTTTTGACTTTGTGGGGACATTTGGTTGGTCCCCACAAAGCAAACAGTTTAGTTTACTACTCTTATTTACTTATTATAAATGTTTTGGGGTTTTTTGTACATGAACTGCAGGTTTTATTGTGGAAAAACCTTCCTCTTTTGGATTTAACTAATTACTTTGCATTAACTTAATTATTAACATTAATTAGTGGCATTAATTATTGTAAATGTAAGGTCCTCATAAGGATAATAAGAACGTGCGTGTGCGCGTGCGTGTGTGTGTGTGTGTGTGTGTTTCTTTAGCAAAAAAAAAAAAAAAAGAAAAATCCAAATACAGCTTAGTTCATACAGGAAATATGAAAAACTCAAACTCAGAGCAGGGACTTTTCCCCCAACATTCATCTTGTTTTGATGCTGAAATGAATGAAATCCCATATTTTGATGCAAGTTGTTGTTTTTAAACCCTACCGTTCACACTCTTTGTTATATTTTTGTCCTTTTTTTGTCTCATCCTGTGTGGGGGTGATGTTTCTCACCCCTGGCTGACTGGTAATCCCCATATTTCCTTTCCTAAGGCCAACTTTTCTGTCTTCCCAGGCTCCCCCCACGTCTCCCACAGAAGAGGCTGAAATTGGGTCTCCAGTTCAAGCGGCCCCCCCAGGCAGAGCCGCGGCTATGAGGTGTGCATGTGGGGAACACTAACTGTTGTGTGGGAGAGATGCAAAAGGTCGCGACCTCTACGAGTCAGCGTGGAACGGCTAACTAAACACATACATGCATGCATCAAACGCACAACACGGTGCATGAATGAAGCAGCGAAGCGTCTGCTCGGGGTCAAGGCCTCGGTTTAGGGACTTCGGGCTGAAATCTTGGCCTCAGAGTGGCCTGAAAGGATGAAGATGCCTCGAGGCATGCTGAGTCTGTGTGTTTCTAATTTCGAGCCCGAAGAAGAAGATGAAGAAGAAGAAGAAGGCATTCCTTAAATTCTCCCTAATAAACAGAATGCTTGATCACAGCAAGATCACAGGAGCTCCATGTCAGAAGGTGATCGCTGTCAACTTTATTGAGAACACTGCTGTCGATCGAAAGAATGTGAGGTTCTTAGAAGGTTTTCTTAACGTTACCGTTCTAGCAATATACAAACCATGTCTGTGTTTTGAGAATGTTTTAACAGTTAGAGATGTTCCCAAATCATTAACGCAGACAGGTTATTGTTGGTGCATCAAGGAACACTGTGAGACATACCTAATAATATTACAGACGATTATTTGATTCTTCACATGATTCCTTTTTTCATTACTTTTCATCTGTGGTTCTTTTATTATTGCATGGGGTTCTTTTTCACACGTTTAATTTATTTGTACGTGATTCTTTTTCACACTTTATTTATTTGTACATCTGATTCTTTCCACATGATTCATTTATTTTTACACGTGATTCTTTCCACACGATTCATTTCTTACTGCACGTGATTCTTTTTGCATGTAATTCTTTTTCAACGTGATTCAATTTATTTTCACGTGATTCTTTCCACGAGTCATTTATTTTGACACGTCATTCCTTCCACACGAGTCATTTATTTGTTCATGTGATTCATTTTGCATGTGATTCTTTTTCACATGATTCAGTTCTGTGCACAAGTGATTTTTTTTTGCCCCACAAGATTAATCTCTTTCCACATGTGAATCTTTTTTTATTTGATTCCTTTCTTTCCACGGGATTCATTTCCTTTCATGTGATTAATTTATTTTTGTATGTGATTCTTTTCACATGATTCATTTAATTCACTATGTGATTCTTTTCACTTGATTCGTTCCTTTCCACACATGATTCTTTTTATGTGATTTATTTCTTTTCCACTTGTGTATTTTTCCACATGATTATTATTATTATTATTATTTTTTTTCACATCTCATTCTTTCACAAGACTCATTTATTTCTCCTTTTACATATCGATTCTTTTCACACAAATGATTCTCTCACACGGTTCATTTCTTCTCACATTTAATCACATATTACTCACAAAAGTGAAATGGGTGTGATTTTACTTTATTGAAGCAGGATTGAGTATAATTTTACTTATACATGGTGCAAGCTGTGTTAGAAACTCGGTGTCTCTGAGGCAGGAACTGAACTCCTAGCTTGCCCAATATGACATTTGTAATTTCCACACGGCTGAAACTCGGCCATCCGTGACGCAAAACCTTAACCCTTGGACCTCACCTCTCTCTCGTACTGGATCCTGACTGCGAGAGCAGTAAAAAAGTGGATTTGTCGCCGGGGCGGAATTCCTCGGCTGCAAACTGGCCTGAGCTGATGGACGGCTTTTGTCAGGGGAGGAGAACGACAGGAACACTAAATCTCAGACAGGATGGCAGAGAGAGTGTGTGAGAGAGAGAGAGAGAGAGAGAGAGAGAGAGAGAGAGAGAGAGATAGAGAGCCGAGGGAGTAGGAAAGTTAACTAGATCACACAAAACACAATAAACATATATTTTCCCTAGAAAGGTGCATATAGTATACAACTATAGGTACACTATATCTCCATTTCTAGGTGAAAGATACATATCTTAAAAGGTATTAAATAAAAAAATACCACTCCACGCACAAGGAAAGATATCCGTTTTTCTGAGAGTGTATAACAGGACATAAAGCCTTCCTCTTGTTCTTCCCACATGACATAGTTAAGCAGTGCCAAGGTTACTGTTTATTTGACAACACGCCGTTATTGAGTAACGCGATATTGTCAGGTCTCGGCTCCCGCTGCAGTGCTGAGGCCCTGTTCATGGGAGATGGTGTTTCGCATGTTTCTGAGTGCTTTCTAAGATGGTGGTGACATATAAAGCGTTCCCCACGGCCCTCGGCGTCCACCGGCTGCCCGACGGAAGCCATTTCCTCTCATTGTTCAGGGCTGCACGGTTCAGTCCGAATGGAGTCAATTAAGCGGCGAATGGAGAACAGGCCGAAAGGCTCGATGCGTATCTGCAGCTATTGGTAAAAATAATAGGCAGCAAATGGACAACCGTGACGCCCAGAAAAAGGGGCTACGTGAGACTGTAACAACCGCTGTACTGATTTAGCATCGCTGGCTAGTAGCAAAAATGAGTCTTCAATTCAAGTCCATTCGGTTTTAATTGTGTAGTATTTTTATTCGTAACGACATTGTCACAAAATATATAGGACTTAGACTCCTAATGGGCATGACAAATCACATACTGTTCACGTGCGATCAGTGATATGTAGTCACGAGTGAAAAAACACAGAAAGGTCATTTCATCATGCTATTCTCTGAAATTGCACAGTGAATTAGAGTGAGCACAGCAAGAGTAATGTGAGCGCGTGAAAAATGAGAAAGATCTAATAAGTCACACGTGGAGAAAAAACCCAAATCATTTATTCAATCATCATGAATGAATAAATAAATAAATTAATAATAATAATAATAATAATAATAATAATAATAATAATAATAATAATAATAATAATAATAAAAGCAAAACAAGGAATCACAGTGAAAATAACTGTTACAAATGTAATACAGAAATGAATAAATAAAACATTAACTCATGTATTAAATGAAAAACTCACTTGACACAGTCACAAAAATATAATACCTATAATACTATTCATCCATGATCTGTGATTGTAGTCTCTACATGTGTTGTGTTTTGTGTTATGTTTTGTGTGTTTGTGTGTGTGTGTGTGTGTGTGTGTGTTGGGAGGGGGGGGTTTACCTCATGCTAACTGAGTTAACTGATAGCCACAGGGGATGAAGGGGTGGGGGTGGAGAGGCGAGTGCTGACCCCTACCAACGTTCCCCTTGAGAGCAGCGCGAGGAGAGACAAACATTCCTGAGAAACTCGCCGGCCAGCAAAGGCCCCCTGAGACTCCCGAAGAGGGAGAGGGAGAAAAATAAAGAGGAATATGCGGAGGGAAACTGAAAGGAAGAAAGAGAAGTGCGTTCGCCATGTTACACAGACGCAAAGGCTCAAAACTCGACATCTATGCATTTATGTTATTATTTATGACTTATTTCTCAACAGCTCCTAAAACACAGTGTCTGTCCATGGTGGTGGGCTTCTCTGGTGGTC
This sequence comes from Ictalurus punctatus, assembly GCF_001660625.3. Lineage (NCBI taxonomy): Eukaryota > Metazoa > Chordata > Actinopteri > Siluriformes > Ictaluridae > Ictalurus > Ictalurus punctatus. The sequence continues at coordinate 29,261,061 of NC_030422.2, forward strand.
CTAAAAGGCAAGGCCCCAGACCGGGCTCTTGGGTATATATATATATATATATATATATATATATATATATATATATATATATATATATATATATATGTGTGTGTGTGTGTGTGTGTGTGTGTGTGTGTGTGTGTTGTTTCAGACCTCCTCCTTCATCACTGCTCCATCAGCCCAGAGGAAGGAACTGATATATATTCTCCCATGCTGCAATCTGTACTAACTATAGTTTTAGAATAAGTGTTTCCCCCCGAGGAACAATTTAAGTACTCTTAAGGATTCCGGGATTGACCGTTTTCATATTGCTCCTGCCTGCCCTTCAGCCGATACCCTTCTTTCACAAATAAAGTCCTTACATCAAATGGTATGCTTACTATCTGTTGAGTTTCCTGTTCCATAATGACGCCCCTCAGAGTACTTGCTCTTCGGAGGTTTTTGGCTTGGTGACATAATTACACTAACAACACTAACGAGCAACTAACAGAATTTATGTTGTGGGTTTTCCATAGTGGTACAGTTAGTCTCGCTGCCACCTCAAGCTCCAGGGTTCTATTCTGAGCTCGGGTTACCGTTTATGTGGAGTTTCGCATGTTTTTCACGATGTCCACATGGGTTTCTTCCAGGTTCTCCAGTTTCCTCGCAACTCCCAAAAACATGTAGTAGATAGACTGGTGACTCTAAATTGCCCCTATGGTATGAATGAGTGTGTGCATGGAGTCCCATCTAAGGTTTATCCTACCTTGCACCTAATATTCCCAGGTTAGGATACAGATCTACTGAATGATACATTCATTCATCTGTAATGGGATGAATGAATGAATGAATGAATGAATTGTAGTCAATCGGGATTGCTGCACCATAAGGTCCATTTGAATTTTTTTTTTTTTTTCCATGCAAAATGTTAGTTGTTTAATTTAAGTGATGACGATTCTGTGATGACTGAATTCGACCAATCACTGCCTAAACAATTACTAGCTCCACCCATTTGGTACTCTTAATACTTGGGCAAGATGTGGAACCAAATTCATTAAGTTTGACATTGTTCTCTTTGAGATGAAGCTTTTATCCAAAGCGGCTTAATTCAACTGAGGACTTGCAGGTTAAGGATCTTGCTCAACGACCTGACATTGGCGATGGTGGTGGGATTTGAACTCACAACATTCCAATCAATATCCCAAAGCCCCACACCACATCCCCACAAAATCACAACAAAATGTGGGATCGCCTTCATGTTACTCTCATACTATACTGTCCTTTCGAAAGGAACTGAAAATATGGCATGTTGTGGATTTTCTACTGACACCTAGTTGTTGATTATATAACCGGGGTGGGAGCTGGTCTTCTTCAGGGCCAGAGGAATCAGCTCACCTGACCCCGAGAGAAAGCCGTCGTTTTCCACAGTCCTTCACTTCTGTAGAACACGTCAGATGCCCTCGGTGCACAATAAAAAGCACTGACAGCTTCTAGAGGTTTAAAGAGGGATTAGGGTTTGGTAAATAAACAGTAGTAAGAGGAAGATACTCTAGAGAGACAGAAACAGCTTCATTGGGGCTTCCCAGTGAACACTGTTTGACTTAGGCAGTTTGTATGAAATTCCAGAGTTTCTCCAAGGTTAAGGTTAGGCCTAGAGGCAGGCGTACATTTTTCTACGACTTTATTTCTTCATTCATCTTCATCTTTGAGCACTTTATCCTGTCTGGACCACGGTGGATCCGGAGCCTATCCCTTGAACACTGGATGTTCAGTGGGAATACACCCTGAATTGGACTTCAATCCATCACAGGACACCACACAAGCATTCACACCTCCAGGCAATTTAGCGTAACCAATCCATCTACCATTGTGTTTTTGTACAGTGGGAGGAATCCGGAGAACCAGGAGGAAACCTCTGAGGGGAACATAAGAAACTCTGTACACGCCATAACCGGAGCTCAGGATCGAACCCTGGAGCTGTGGAGCAGCAGTACTACAGTACTAATTGGATGGAATTTGATCAAATCCAACCATATCATGTTCATTGGTTTGAATTCATACCATGAGTTTTCATCAGGTTTCAGAGTTTTCATCAGATCAGGTTTCAATAGGTAGATTTCAGTCTTCAAATTAGAAAAATTCAACATTTCAGATTTCTACACATCTAAAGGCTTCTCTCTCTCTCTCTCTCTCTCTCTCTCTCTCTCTCTCTCTCTCTCTCTCTCTCTCAAGGGCTTTAAATCCAGTCCAAACGATGAGGGTAGATGTGGATGTTTCACAAACTCTTTGCCTCGTGACTTAAAACTGGCCCTTTCACGATGAGTGCGATGTTTGGAGTACAGAATATTTGCCCTTAATGTTTTATAAACTAGCGAAAGAACAGAGGGTTAGTGTTCGAGAAAGGTAGATTAATTTACTGAATTGACATACAACCCAAAATGGTTCCGTGTAATATGCATTTTACAAGGTAAAACCTCATTAGCGAGAGTCTCAACAAGTGTGTCATAGTTTCTGTACATAATTCACCGAGCATATTAAGTTAACTTCTTGTCTCTTTGCCCATTACATGCACTGTCTCCTGCCTCTCTCCATTTGAAGCCCAAACACAGCCACTCTGTCTGAAATACCTCACTTCCTCTGTGTCGTAAGTCTTCTGGTTATATTCATACCGTAGCCTCAAATACACATAGCCCAAGAATCCAGATCTGGATGTTGTGGTGGCTATTTGTAAGCGGGTTTTCCTAAATAAAGCAATTATTATTTTTAAGAAACGAAACGGTGTATACGTAATGTCCCCAAAAAGGCTCTTATTTCCCCTTGAACCCCAAGCTCCCTCCCTGTTGCGTCTCAGTGGCATCGTTTGTCTTTATACGGTCACAACCAACACATGCACCCGTGAGTAGGAAAGCAGACTTCCCCCCACTCTGGTCCGTTCTCCCTTTTTTTGCTCCACCTACGCTCATTGCTTGTACATGTTGCGGCAATGAATGGGTGCAAACACGCCGGATGGATATTCCTGTCAGCTTGGGACAAACCGGTCATTTTTCAAGCTGAAATTCTCCCTCAGATTTCTTCCTCTCCAGACCCTATTCAATCATGCTAGCTGCCCAGAAAGAGACATTTTCCCTTTTTACTGTCATTCCTTATTAATACTTGGACCATTTCTCACCGCCGGTGACTCGCGTTCGAAACAATTCACCACATAAAAGCTAAGTTGAATGTTGCAGATTGCCGTTCCTAAGGGTTATGTAGGAAAACATGTATATGCCACATTTAACGGAAACACGATGGACAGCTTCACATTGTGACTAGCTCTGAGTTGTGGCTAGAGGTTCTGCTGATCCCATGAGGAATTGATACGATTGGTATTGGACTTTATTCTGAAGTCATAACACTAAACATAAGTATTGTGTCTTGAGTCATGCAAATTGGTCCAGATCTGCAGAAATCCTGTTGGGAATAATGCTTGCCAAGGCAGCCCAATATGGTGGTTTGGAAGCTCTAGGGGCATCCCCCAGCAAATAAGGATCACATGTAAATAGAACAACATCTAGGCAGTACAATGTTGCAGTGGGTAGCGTTCAGTTTGAGAAGATTTGCATGTTCTCTCCATGTCCTTGTTGGTTTCCTTTGGGGTTCCCCGCTTTCATCATGCTGTAGGTGGATTGGCTATGCTAAATTGACCCTAGGTGTGAATGATTGTGTGTGTGTGCATTCCAACCACAAGACCGGTGTTCCTGGGATAGACTCCGTATCTGCCGTGACCCTGACCAGGATAAAGTGTTAAGAACTGTACGATGAATAAATAAAGGTTCAGAACCTTTTAGTTAAGGGGGCTGTTTTATACATGGCTTTTCAGTCCGTCCATCCATCCATCACGCCACATCACCGCCCTCATAAGAAGCTTATAATAGGTTCGGAAATCTCATCTGAGCGTATTTGTTTGTTATCAGATGATGGAAAACGTGCGTCAGCCCCCAGGTGAAGTCAGGTTGTTTATGGTCGTTCCTGCTTTATTCTAAACAGCTGATAGGAAAATTTGTTCTTTGTGTCAGGAGGGTTTTCGCCCAGATACACGCCAGTGTTCGCTCACATGCAAACAAGGAGCAGATTTAACCGATAGTTAGTACGCTGATGACGCAAGTCTTTTTGAAAAAAAAAAAGAAAAAAAAAAAAAAAGACCGACATAAATGAGTGTGATGATGATAATGACAATTCCTACAGTATGCAAGCAGTAAACCACATGGAGGCTTGCGGTTACACGAAGCAAAGTTATTATTTTATAATAACAGCTTTTATTCCTCTTATACCACAGCGATTTACCACTTATACACCCTGACATTGTGCTTTTTATCCATTTATAGTTACATCCAATGCTCTACAAACAATCCTCAAAACACGTTAGACAAAAATAACTGGAGCTTGTACTGTCTTTTACGATGGTTACAAAGCACTGACGTTGGAGACTCCTTCCTTAATGCTAAATAAACATCTCTTTTAAAGAAAAAAATTAAAAAATAAAAACACCCAAAAACTTCAGCATGGAGAATTTAAGCGCAGGGGTGTAAAACATAAGAAACCAGTATGTCCACTGGAGTAGGGTTAGCTTCAGTCTTACACACTTGAAGCCATGTCAAAGAACGAAAGAAAGAGGAATTGGCCCTCTAGAACGCCCCTTAATTTACTCATTAGCTTGTGTATTGCATGCTTGTCATGGAGGACATTATTCAGCTACTGTATTTCTCTCGCTTTGATAAACTGCATCATTCAGCCAAGCAGTAATCAGTAAACCGTTTTTTTTTTTCTTTTCTTTTTTTCCCTTTTTCTTCATGCTGCATGTGGAAAGACTTGGAATTGGAATTGGAGCCGGAATGTCAAATAATGTCAAACAGTATGTATGAATGATCAACCTTTCCCCGGCCAGAGTTTATATACGGATCTAGACTCTGGAATATGAAGTCAGTGGCAGTGAGTCAGGAAGATTATGCATGGGTGACTGATTCTTTGAGGACAGGGGACAGAAAAAGTACTTTGTGTGTGTGTGTAATTGTGTGTTTGTGTGTGTCAGAAGTCAATGTCTCTCAATTTCACTCTACAAGCTATACATGAAAGATATAATTTCTGTATTGAGAAAGTCAATGAGGTGTTTACATCCAATTCTCTCATGCATGAGTGTGTGTGTGTGTGTGTGTGTGTGTGTGTGTGTGTGTGTGTGTGTGTGTGTGTGTGTGTGTGTGTCTCTCCCACTAAGAGGATAATGTCTGTTGTGTCACGTCCTGGGCGCCTCAGTCATCAAGACAAAAATAAGGAAGAAAGAATGAATAAGAAAAAAAAAAAAAAAAAAAAAAACGCCCCCTCCATCATTCCCATGGTACATATTTCTGGGCAGCCAGACTTGTGTGTGTGTGTGTGTGTGTGTGTGTGTGTGTGTGTGTGCTGTTTCCCAGACTCCGCCTAACGCGCCTCTCTTGGGACAGAAAGCACAGTAGACATGTCGGAGTTGTGATTTTTAACAGGACCCACTGATGCTGGCATGGGGACGATGCCTGGCATGCTATTTATAGCCTGAAATGACAAGCGTCTAATGTCTAATGCCTCCTAGCCATGCACACATACACAAACATAAACATACACTCTCACGCTGTAACTCTGGACCCTTTTTGGATGGTGTCCAAGAGACAAAGCTCAAGATAAGACCGAATACTTGCCGAGCTGATCTTAAAGTGATGGCGTTTCCCAAAAACGCTGCTATAATGAAGCGAATTCTTAATAATGACCAGCACATGTGTCATAGTTTAGGGCGGTTTTGATGGAACATAGTGACTTAGCGGCAAGGCATCACAGACAGCAGTACTGTAGATAGCGCACTATGCTGTGTCCCACGATCTACTGGCTATTAAGGTTACAGCGCTTTTGGGAAGCGTTGAAGTTATCAAGCGTAGCCTGATGGCTGAGGCCCAGGTCTGGACGCCTCTCTATCTGGGAGAAGGTTGTAAACTGTCTGCGATGCTGTCCAAAGACCTCCTTCTTCAGTTCTCATACATTCTTTTACAACACAAGTCGGGATTTTCATCAGGAAAGAGGAAAGAGATAGAACCTGAGACAGTGTTTCTGTCCATTTGTGGAAATCTCAGAATGTCCAAGATGTCTTAGTGATTCACTGTGGAATCGATGGGTGCCAAATACCGACTTGGTTTGGACATGGTAGTATTATGGTCGAACATGGAACAAGCAAGGGTGGCACGAGGGAAGGGTTGCTGTGGAGCAGCTCCAGAGCTCTGGGTACTGTCTGTGTGGAGGTTTAAACATTGTCCCAGGTTCCATGAGGGTTTCTTTCAGGTTCCCAGGTTTTCTCCAGACTCTAAGCGACTAGAACAGAACCGAATCGGTGAGATCCATCCATCCATCCATCCATCTATTTTCTGTACTGCTCATCCAACACAGGCTCACAGAGAGCCTGTAGTCTGTCCCAGGGGACTTGGGGCACAAGGCAAGGGACACCCTGGACATCACAGTACACAATCTCACACACATGATTCACACACTACCGACAATTTGGAAATGCCAGTCAGCATACAATGCATGTCTTTGGACTTGGGGAGGAAACCGGAGTACCTGGAGGAAGCCTCAAAACACAAGGGGAGCATGAACACACAGAACGGAGGCAGGAATCGAACTCCCAACCATGGAGGTGCGAGTTAAAGGTGTAAACCATAAATTAACCTTGCCCCAAGCTGGTAAGGTAATTGTGTAAGAATCATTTAGAGTAACCCTGGAAGTAGCCATAGTTGTCATGAAGTGCCACAATAAAATGCTGGTAGGAGTATTTTTGCGAGTTTTTGAAAACAGGGAGTGGTTTGCCATGATTTAATCAATTCACAAGACAAAAGTGATCGGTTTACTATCCGTACTTGTGACAAATTAAAGGAAAAATGAACATGGGGCATCATGAGCCAAGGTCACAGCTCCTTGCTATTGAGTCTACAAGTCTCTGGAACTGTACTGAAAACCTTCCAAAAGGATGTTCCTCAGTTGGTGTTTTGATGATGTCACTCCAAGATGGTGTCCAATCAGCTTGAGCGTAAAGGCCATGATACATATATCAGCCACTGTTCAGTGAGCCCTCCTGCCCTATGAAGGGGGGGCAGAATCATCCTCATCCTGGAAGAAACTACAGCATAACACAATGTTTTTCTTTCGTTTTTCCCTTAAAAGGTCTATAACACAAAATAACACAGCTGACACACTGTCCCCGTAACCAGACTAATTCCGAGTGACAGCACAGATATAGTCACTATAAAGTGTTACGACTATGGTTTCCTGTGACCCTAAAAGGTGACAGGTGTGTGTGTGTGTGTGTGTGTGTGTGAGTGAGAGAGGAGAGTTTGAGAGGCAGGCCATCTGGGCTTGGAGGTGTGAAAATAGTGGCTAGTCATAGCAATAAGCTGGCTAAAGATTAGCCTCGCAAACTTGCCAGCGAGTACAGGAAGAGATACTTTAGGTTAATGAGTGTGCGGGAGTAGCACTCAGACGTAGCCAAGACAAGGCAGCAGGTTTAATGTGAGCTGAGGGCTGGGAAAAAAAAAAAAGTCAGAGAGGTTGATATCAGACTCTAGGAGGGTCTGTCCAGAAAGGAGATCAGATTTTACAGGCGTCAGAGAAGTAGTTTTAAACAACCGTTGAAATAAAACGTGTTCTAAATGTATTAAAAGTCAGTGGAGTGATTAGGATATTCGAAATGTACGGTGTAAAATACTCACCGTCATGCTGTTATTGGAAAAAAAAAATCAATTTTATCATGGTAGAAGTAACTCTGCTTCGTCACACCAACTAGTTGTTGATTATTTTCCGATAACAGTACGCCCTGAAGTGTTTTTTTTTTTATTTGACACATTGTAACATCGTAGCAATAGTCGTATAAACAGTCCTCCCATCACCAGCTGCTCTATTCTCTCTACTGAAGTATTGAATACGATGAAAAAAACAAAAACAAAGCAGAAAGAATTTACAGCGTCGGATTGTTACGAAACGCTGGCACTGGAGACTCCTTCCATCAACCATTCCAAACTTCAAACCCTCCGACATATTTCTTCCTATAGAGCAAACTTCCGTGTATTTCACTTCGTTATATAGTAACATTGTAAATTGTATTCAAATGTTGTTATTGTTAAATTGTTTATTATTTTAATTATTGTTTATTGTTGGTATTATTTTTGGATTATGTGGAGAGTCCATCGTACAAGTCCGCGTGAATGAGCTGTTCCTATATAAACAATAGCGAAGTTCATTCACATACTGCGGTATATATATATATATATATATATATATATATATATATATATATATATAAGACACAATAATAACTGAATTTACACAAATGAACCCGTTCAAAAGTTTACACACCCTTGATTATTAATACTGTGTGTCGTTACCTGGATGATCCGCGACATATTCTTGATGATACTTCTTCACGAGTCCCTTGCTTGAACTTTCCCTTCTCCAGAGAAATCCTCCAGGTCCTGCACGTCCTTCGCTTTTCCAGCATCTTCTGCATGTTTGACCTCTCTCCAACAGTCTCTATATGATGTTGTAGAGACATCTTTTCACATCATACCTCATGCGAAAACTATTACAAAAGGTGCAGACATTCACTGGTGCTCAAGGGGTGTAAACTTTTCAACGGGATGACATGATGTAAAAATAATAATACGAATAAAGCGCTTACTAGTGGTAGCGTATTGATACCGATAAGGGCGTTCTTCGATATTACTTTAATATTACGTACGTTAACAGCCAAGCTCAGATTACGATCCTATTATTATTGTCCATGTAAACACACTGAGTATAAACGAACGTGTAGATAGGAGTAGCAGCAGGTTGCGTGCTTGGAGAAAGCCGCTAACAGAAGTCGTGGGAGGGATTTACACCGAACCCGTGCTCTGTTAGTGTACACGGTTCTGTTATGAATGTGCAGGTTTAGATGCAGGTGTGAAGCATTAAACTAAGTCAGAGAGGATCTAGGGCTCTTTTTTTTTCCCCTCCTTCCTTCGGCACGCTCGCTCTGTGCGGTCTCGGCCTTTAGAGCTCCATTACACTGTACTTATGGGCTTTAGAGATGTCAACAGTGTTAAGGCAGCTGTATTGTTTGCTCAGTCAAGGAAAATTACAGATGAATTCCTCGCTGTTTGTGTGTGCAGGGGGTGGACGTGTGTGTCATTGTCGAAGGCAAAGCTCGGGACCATCGCATCGGAGTGGTGCACACTGTGTAGAACAGACAGTGTGTGTGTGTGTGTGATAATTTAGAACATCATTTTGGAGAAGCTACAGTATCCCATCATGCTCCGAAAGGAAGAGAGTGGGTGCTTGGGTGAGGAAAAGGAGGAGGAGAAGGTGTGGGTCAAACAGGTCACGTTTTACTCTACCCCCCCACTTCTGTGGAGAGAACAGGAAAGGTGTGTGTGTGTGTGTGTGTGTGTGTGTGTGTGTGTGTGTGTGTGTGTGTGCATGAGTGCGTGTGTGAACTTTTGCCTCAGCTCCCACTCAGCCCATCAGCCAGCAAATGGAGCAGAGCAGCAGCTCTGCAGCTGGGCACAAGTGAACACACACACACACACACACACACACACACACACACACACACACACACATGTTTACACACACACACACGCTCTTGCACACACTCACACACAGAGAACCTCTTTGTGTGCCTGATGAGGGCCTGGCAGCACAGGAGCAGAGGGCTGCGGGAGAAATTACGGCCACCAGCCATTATCACACCCATGGCACACCATCATCTGTCTTCTCATTGGCCCTGTCACCTGTTCGTCATTTAGCAGCCAATAACCATTCATTACACTCAGGAGTCCGACAGGCACAACAGCCCTCAGTTCAATGGCCCTCGAGTGCTCTGAGAGGCCCTTTCTTAATGTCGAGCAGCGTGTCTGTGTGTGTGTGTGTGTGTGTGTGTGTGTGTGTAGGGGGGGCGGGGGGGTGGGGTTGACTGGCTAGAGAAGAGCACTAATATTTGGAACTATTTTTAACCAAATGGCAGCATTTCATACAGTTGTTACATCCAATAACACGGAAACGAATCTACTTCAAGTGCTTTTTCGTGCCTGAGATCTTCGTCTGTGCAATTCATGGACGCAGCTACGGTTGCCAGTTGTCAGCAAAATTCTGTAAAAAAACACACTAAAAGATGTGAAGGAAGGTCTGATTTCTGATTTGAAGTACCCCTTTTTTAGCATCACCCGGTACCGCTTCATAATTTTCTCTCTCCTACTCTTTCCAGCGTTTTTCCACCACTGACCCACCATTCTCATGGTCTGTCAAAAAGGAAACTCGCTAGCCTACACTATCACGAGGTGTTGCTACACTTTAATTCGTGTGCGTTAGATTCGATTTCATTCGTATTAACGAGATCTTCAAGTCGTTTTGAAACTTAACACAAAAATCACCACCAACCAACTGGACTTATTCTACTAAAGCTAAATCCAATTTGGTGTTAAAAACATGACCCTGGCAACCCTGGATTTCAGCCAGACCTTATCTTTTAGAATAAAAGACCCCACCAAAGCGATATGATGTTTAACGTTTGTTTACATCGTCGAGGTCTCATTGTGTTCCAGAGTTTTCTTCCTATCATCAAACTCAGGCTTAAAAAGTTTCGTAAACATTTACAGTCAAAATTTTTGCTATAAAATATTATTGTGTTAAAAACAACAACAACAACAACAACAACAACAAAACATTATGGAGGCTTCAGGTTTTTGAATATTAATGTGCTCCTTCTGACACGTTATCGTTTCTTTAGTAACAACTTACTTACACAAGGACTTGTGTGGCAAACATGGCACATAACAATTGTTGCTGAAGTTTGTGCTGTTTGAAGTTTTTCTGTAAGGAGACGTAAGTTCTGTAAGTTTTACCGTAAGTTTATTTTGAAGGAGTCTCCAGTTTCGGTGCTTTGAGTTTCAGAGGTAAGGCTGTAACGTTATATTTTTCGACTTTGTGGTTTCTCGGTAACATGACAAGCTGTGTTGTTTTTTTTTTTGTTTTGTTTTTTTAAATACTTTTATTAACATTAAGAGTGGTATAGAAAGAGAGGCTGACTGAAGCAACGACTGCTTATAATCACAACAACGTAAATGATCGTTTCCATAACATTTCCTGTAACTTTAAGTGGATAAAAATTACTCATCGTTTTGCATCGACTAAATGCAACAAAAATTATTGTTGGTATTATGATGTAGCATTATTTAGTAAATACAAAAGATTGCATCGCTAATACATGCATTAGGACTGAGGAATGCCGGTTTGTTTGTGCTGTGCTTCATCAAAACAAATTTGCATAAAATAAATAAATAAATAAATAATAATAATAATAATAATAATAATAATAATAATAATTATTATTATTATTATTATTATTATTATTATTATTGCTGTTGTTGTTGTTGTTGTTTTTGTAATAATAATAATAATAATAATAATAATAATAATAATAATAATAATAATAATAATAATAATAATATAGATATTCAAACACCATGGTGTTTGTTGCAGTCAAAAGAATTGCGTCTCTCTGTCTCAGAGTGTTTGTTAGTGTGATATGATTTAACACTTAAAAGTGTCATTTTTATTCTGGGAATTAAAAATAAAATCATTTTTATTTTATTTTTTTCTTCTTCTTTTTCAGGGAATTGAAAAAAAAAAAAAATCTGCGTTTTTCCCAGAAAGTTTTTAGCATATGTACAATTTGGCACAAATGTTTAGTGTGTGTGTGTGTGTGTGTGTGCGTGTGTGTGTGTGTGTGTGCGTGTGTGTGTGCGTGTGTGTGTGTGTGTGTCCGTGTCCATCCATGTTAAATGGCCGATCTGTGCATGGGGAGGAAATGCCTCTGAGTTGGTGGGTCAGGAGCTTAGGGAGGCCAGGCCTAGTACCGCCATACATCCCTCACACACACACACACACACATTCAGGGAGCACTTCCTCAGCCCTCCTTGGGGGGACGCCAGTGTGGGAGAAATGGACTGTTCCGGAAAGCCGAGGCCGACATCCTGTGAGCACGAGAATCTTCTGCTCTTTCCAGACCTCCACATTCTCCGGTCTCAGAAACACTGTGCCTGAGGCTAAACCCTGCACTCGCACAGTTACTGTTCATCATGCTACATGTAGCACTGCAAACACAGCCAATACTCTTACTAGTACAAGTAACGTGTTGACTTAGTAAATGTGCACTAAGAGGCGAGGCAGCGTTACCTTTTCTTACATCGTCACAAGCGACTTAAGTCTCCGAGTCTCGTCATCATTTCAATTATGTGTTTAATCAATACAGTCGAAACTCTAAAACAAACAAACAAACAAACCAACCAACCAAAAAAGACCCAACTAATCGATTATGCTTATGACTAACATGAGCTAAGTTAGTTTGCTAGCTGTCTCGTTAACAGCTAGTAAACTAGCTCTCATTCGTCCTGCCGTGGGACTTCAGGACATTTCTTGTCATGTTTTCAAAGATTTCTTTACCAGTACTCAAAACTTCTTAAAGACACTAATTACACGATTCTCTCCATCACGGACGTTAGCTAAGTGAGTAGCTAGCTCGCTTAGCATGCGGATCTGTGGCTAAAAATGTTCCACTCTTTGTTAACGAAACTGACCCAAATGCGGAACTGACAGTCGGTGAAAGGACTTCCATTTTTGAGTGTGACAGAAATCGAAGGAAAAAAAAAAAGAAAAAAAGAAAAAGAAAACACGGAATGAACCGACTGCAAACTCAACAATGCATGTCACCTTGAATTGATGATAAAAGTTCATTTATTAGGATTAAACCTAACAGCGATGCACGTCAGCCATCGGGTCGTCCGAAGTGTGAAGGTCAACGCTGAAGGTCGTTCGTCCTGAGAAGAACGGACATGAAGAAGGACATAAAGTCCATAAGAAGGACATAAAAACATTAAGAGCGGCCACACGTCTATCAGTATCATGTTTGGACACAGGTCAGTAATATACTATACGGCACTGTACTTTGAAGTGCCATATCCGTTTTGAAGCACGCGTGTGTGTGTGTGTGTGTGTGTGTGTGATATTGAATGCTACTCTGTTTCCGCTGATAGTGGTTCGTGTAGGAGTTCAAACGCGCTGAGATATTACAGCCGCTGTTTATTATTAGAGAACTACCATCGCTTCCTCTTTCTCTCAGCGCCCGAGCCGTAATCTTCGTTTACTGATCTACACTCGGGATGGTTTTCATTCTACTCTACACTGATTTCAGTATGAACCTATCCCTAAGTGCTGTTTGTGTCCCACTGATATGACATGGACAAACATGTACCGTATGCAAGGTAAAAGTGCGAGACATTCCCAACACAGCTGAAATGTCCTGAAATCCTTATTTCATATAATGTAATATAATGTAATACCGCTACAGCGGACTGTAACCGCACTTCCTGTATAAATCATTATACAGTATAATCATTGAAATACTTCAAACGTTAACGTGTTACATCACGCGTTTGAAACCTCCTTTTCCTATTTCATGACTATTATTTGTTCGGAAATAATTTTTTTTTTTTAAAAATCCAATGAAATTTCACTCGTCCTCCTTCCGAGACCTGAACAAATCCATCGCTATGACATATCTAGAATGTTCCACACGCACAGGAAGACGCATCATCCGAACTCAGCTGAAAATCACAGGAAGAACAACTATACGTTTTCTAAATCCTTTGGGTTTCTCATTTTGCGTGTTGTGATATTGACTGACGGGGTCACGAAATGTTGAAGGTTACGCACTTGATGCGCTGAAAGTAAATTATACGTTAATCTTAGACATAGGATGTCTTTAAGGTCCTTGCGTCGCAGCCTGTTATCGAGGGAACTATGTAAACATGTGGTTATTGGTGGTTAAATTGATATTTTACATGGACATGGTGCCAGACTTTTGGACCCCACTGTATATATATATATACAGTGGAGTCCCTTTTTAAGGAGACTGTATTTTAAAGATAATTCTGTAAAATACAGATAATCTTTACAGATCTTTATTAGAAAGGGTTTAAACGATGTTTTCCATGCGTGTTCGATGAATCATAAATAATTATTGCACATGCACCTGTGGAACAGTCCTTAAGACACGAATGGTTTACAGGCGCTAGGCGATTAAGGACACAGTTACAATAGGTTCGGACACTAAACAGACCTTTCTACTGACTCTGAAAAACACCAGAAGAAAGACGCCTAGGGTTCCTGCTCGCCTGCGTGAACATGCTATAGACCTGCTGCAGGGACGCATGAGGACTGCAGATGTGTCCAGAGCAATAAACTGCAGTGTCTGTAATGTAAGACGCCTAAGACGGTGCTACAGGGAGACAGGAAGGACAGCTGATCGTCCTCGCAGTGGAAAATTACACGTCCCTCCAGACGTGATCGAGAGCTTGCGAGAACTTGCCTTGGTGGAAGAGTGGAGGAACATCTCACAGCAAGAACTGACCAATCAGGTGCAGTCCATGAGGATGAGATGCTCTGTAGTACTTAAAGCAGCTGGAGGACACACCAGATACTGACTGTTACTTTTAATATCGACCCCCGCTTTGTTCAGGGACTCATTACTCCATTTCTGTTCGTCAAACGTCTATGAAACGTTCACTTTATGTCTCAGTTAATGTTGTTGAATGTTTTCATATTAATACAATTATTTACACGTGAAGAAATTTGCTGGAAATAAAAGCAGTCGAATGTGCGAGGACGTTTCTTTTTTGTTGTTGTTGTTGCTGAGCATATATGCGTGTGTATGCACAAGGCTGAATGTATAATCGGGTGCTTGACCCCAACTCCCCATCCCAATATCCCACAATCCCCTGCTTCCTGTCCCTCACCTCCCTCCTGCTGTCCTGTCTAGCAGACCCTACAACTGGGAATCGCAGGGGTGAGCAGGGGGGCAATGGAAGCCACTCGCACAAACACACACACACACACACACACACACACACACTCACTGTTGAAAACATGAAAGTCAAAACAATTAACATATTCAAGATAAATGGCAAATGGAATAAAAGATTAAATTTAACATCAGTGTACATTTCTGTAATATTTCATTCAGTATTTAATGACAAATGGACAGTTTTTAAACTATATATTAACTCTATATATTTATGTCGGGTCATCTGGCTATATAAAGTGCATCATTTGTGTCTTCGTACGAAGTGTGTTTTGTATAGGCGACGGTTTTGCGATTTCTTCATTCGTCCCACAGCCCCAACCAAAAAGCCGTAATGAAATAAATAAATAAATAAAAATACATCGATAACAACAAAGGGATAAACTGTATTCCCGCTAATTAAATGCGATTTTCATTCATCTCACCAAGTGATTTAATCTCTTCAAGTGACCCTTGTAATCTGCTTCACTTTAACTATAAATAGTGGTAGCTAATGCCATTGACCCTGGAGGTTAATGCTGGGGCTTTGGGGCTTCTTTCATCCCCCAGAGTTCCCCAGTCCTCGAGGTGCTCAGGTTACAGTACGATGGAGCACGAGGAAATGAGTTCATATCGCCAAATGAAGCGAGGATTTCGGCGTGATCGGGCACCTATGTGGACAGCTAATGACTGAAAAGCAGGCAGACGAAACAGGATTAATCTCCCTCCTCCTTCCGCTGATGAGATCATCGCATGTGATGAGAAAAAGTCTGAGAGATGGAAAAGTCAGGCTCAGGCCCAAAATGGCTGCTGCTGCTACTGCTGATGCTCTGGAGGGTAACACCATGATTTCACTTGCCCCACGCATGTTGTTATATGATCGACAAATCAATTCCAGATGATTCCACCTGTGTATGTGTGTGTGTCTGCACTAGTGCTTCAAGCCCCATGGCGATACTAATTGCTCTGCTATATATATATATATATATATATATATATATATATAATCCTTAAATTGTGTTTTTGTATGGCGTGTTTACACTCACATAGTGTAGGATTAAGATCAAGCTGGGCCAAAGTAAATGGACCTCTTGTAAGTGTGTACATCACTGTACTGACTTCCTGTTGCTCGAAAAACTGTACATTACACAAGTAAGGAATAAAACACTCTGCTGCTATAGGAAAATAATCGACATAATCCTGGTACCATCCTCAATTTGATCATTTTCATATAAAAGCATGTTTGGAAGCATTTTATTCCCCCGTTTTTGCATTTATTAAAGAATGACACCTCATACATTCGATCCATTTATAGTTACATCTAATGTTACGGAACATTAGTACATTTGCGTCGCATCTCGTGAGTCGGGGGTTCGAATCCCACGTCCGTCCAGTGTGTGCGGAGTTCGGGGGTTTCTCTCCGGGTACTCCGGTGTCCAGTCCAAAGACATGCTTCGTAGGCTGATCGGCATTTCCAAATTGCCCATAGTGTGTGAATGTGTGTGCAATTGTGCCTTGGGTTGGCACCCTGTCCAGGGTGTCCCCTGCGTTGTGATCCGGGTTCCCTGGGATAGGCTCCAGGCTCCGCGCGATACAGAAAATGGATGGATGGATGGTCTTTGGTTGGTGCTACATTCTTAAAATAAATTATTCAAGGGTTCTTTGCAAAGTAAAATGTTTTTTGTCGTTGTTGTTGTTGTTATTCTAAAAGGGTTCTAATTGGAGCTCTATCTAGTAAGGAAACTGTCTGTTGTGTAGAACCTTCAAGGAATTCTCCCGAGAGACAAGCTGAAGAACGCTTGTGTGTAATAAACACTGCATTGTTCAGATGAGGACCAGAGTTGCTGGACTGTCCTGGAAAGGTCAAACACACACACACACACACACACACACACACACACACACACACACACACACACACACACACAGACACACACACACTCTGGGGAGACGTGGAGACGTGGCAGCACCGGAGTAGAAAATGCTTTCTGCACAGTGAGGGGCCAAGAGGAGGGAGGAGAACAGGGATCCAGAGAATGATGGGAAGGTAAAGGAGGGTTGGTCTCCTGGTGTGAAAGGACCCTAATGGCGCGAGCAGCTGAGTGGTCTGGAATCATCATCGGGAAGGTCACCAGGGTGCTTGTGTGTGTGTGTGTGTGGAATAGGCCACAGATGAATCGTTACTCCTGGTGTCAGGTAACTCATGTTGCGGCTGTGCGTCGTTAGTGCCGTGCTCCCTCGCTCTCTTTACGTATCGCGCAGCACGGCAGGAGTTTCACACGTTAATGAGCATCCCATCAGCACCGGGTCTGCTAACACGATCCGATCACGGCTCCAGCGCTGTGCTAGCACCGCACTAACGCTACACTCACATGTGCAGAAAAACGAAGAGCAAGAAAAGTAAATAAAATATTGACGGATTGCCGTAATGTGGCCTGATGCAAATCAGAGGTACCGTCAGCATTTCTCATGCGATGTCACATGATGTCAGTGTGTCGCACACTAGCGGATGATTAATTATCATCCTGAAAGCTGTTACAGGAAAATAATCAACAACGGGATGATGTGAGTTACAGGTACCGCTCCAAAGCGGATTATTTTTTCACGAGCAGAATGTTCTCCTATACGTCTTCTCCATCCATTTCAAATTGACATTTAATGTCGTTATCACTTTTGTCAAAACGCTTCTGATCCTTCAAACATCCTCTCTGTTTTTTCACTCTCTTCAAATCAATAAGACAAAAATACGCCCAGGTCCGTCATGTTACGTTTTATCAAGGTCCTCTGTCCTGAGGTCAAATTCGAGAACATCGCCGTGGTGGAACTGATTCATAGTGTTCAAATTGTCTAAAACTTCGGTTTCTAAAAGGACAACTTCAAACCTAAGTGGATCTGAAGTCAAATTAATCAGACGCGGTCATGTACCGTACATACCGCTAATACTGTACTGACCAAGGATAACAATTTCCCAGTAGTCATTCAAGACTAACCCCAAAACCAGACCAATTCCCAAAACTCCCAAATCTGACCTTTGAAAACTATGTATGGAACTCAAAAACCATGACTGCCATTGCCAGATATATATATCTCATTTAATTTACATAATATTTACATATTAAGTTGAAAAAGGTTGATTTGATATAATTCATCTATGTCTGAGCCTTAACCTGTGGCATCCCAGGTTCTAACCGTGTAGTGGTTTGGAGTAGAGAACAGCCTGTAGTCAAGAGATTGCTAGTTCGAATCTCGACAACGCCACAGGCATCCGTAACTTGGAGCCGAGGAAGCAAAACTGGCCATGCTATCATGGTGGGAGGGATGACATTACTGTCTCTTTCCTGTCAGTCATCACAACAACACTAGTGTGAGCTCGTGTACGTGGAAGAGGGCAGATAGCGGCGTGTGTCAGTGCTCACTGATGCAGCAACAGTTGGAAGAGATGTAGTTGGCTGGCTTCACCTGTCGTAGGGGTGTTAGTGAAATGTTAGCCTTTCGTCCTTCCCAGTTGGTAGCCGTAAAAGATGTAATGCAAAGTGGGATATTGTTTCGTTAATCAGAACATCGAGTAAGAGCTCATCAAACGGTTTTGCTAGGAAATAGCCAACGACTTTGGGAGGCAAAATCAAACGAGTTCGCTCTTACAGAAAACATCCGGAATTCCAACCACTATTCCCCAAGTAGTGTGTAGCAGAGTCATACATTCTTACAGCATGTCTGACAGACATGTATTCCAAAATAGTGAAAGAGAGAGAGAGAGAGAGAGAGAGAGAGAGAGAGAGGAAGCTCTGGCAGTTGCCAGCGTTGTTCCACCCAGAACACTGTGCAACCCCTGGAGTTCAACTAATTCCAAGGTCATGTGGATGCCTTTCTTTTTGACTCTTTCTTTTTCTCTTACTCTCTTTTCCCAAAACCAGGGTTATCCAATTCCAATCCTGGGGCGCCAGTACACTTTGGTGATTTCCCGTCCCAAAATCCCCCTGATCCAGGTTTAGTCAGTGTGTCAAAATAGCAAAACATTGAATTTACAGAATGCGCTGGCCGTTAGCTTCCAGGACCGTAATTCTGGACACACGAGAGGATTGTTTTGAAACCGAAGCACCTCTTCTGTATCTCGCCTCGTCTGCCAAATGTGTCCAGATTTTATGCTGGTCTTAAATTGAATGTCCTTCCCAGATTATCATAAGGTGTGTCCGCTCAATCTAGTCCTCCCAACACACATCGGTACATGTTCCGCATTTATAACTTGTATAACGTGGAAACAGGATCAACCTTGTTTCGTGGATGTTCCAGAACATTAAATGCAACTATATCGAGCTTGTTCGTGAGAATTTTATTATTTTTTTTATAGGATCCCATGTTCTGAGAGTCAGGATCATTAGTCGAGACTTGAGGTTTGACTGAAGGACGAACTAGGACATCAAATCGGTCTCCATATCTGTGGCCTCTCCCGTTTTCACTATCAGTTAGGATTGTATGAATCTCATAGCAGAGATCAGGCATTAGACAAAGCTGAGGAAAAAGAGAAGAATAGTCAAAGAAACAGCTCACCTCTAAGCACCTTAGTGGAGGCCAAAGACTTGGATTAGATTAGCCCGGACGTGACTTTGAGAGCAAGAGGAGTGCCCGTGTCTCATCTGGAATAAATAAGGTTTAGAGAAAGCAAGTCATTATTGCACAACAAACCATGATGGACTGATGCAACATTGACACTGACTAGTTACTAATGACATTGTTTTGCAATAATGACTCGCTCAGTCTGAATTATTAGACCAAAAATATGCACCGGGAGACATCTTGGGAGAGAGTATAAATGAATGTTTGCTGGCAGCTAACTGGCAGGACGTAACATTTACAGCCAAACCACTTGGTGCGTGGTTTTACAGCGTGTTATAATTCAGTCCATCACAGGGATTAATCAAAAACAATGGCTGATTGTTGACCCGGCAGAGCCAAGTATCACTGAATGGAGCATGATTGAATGGCTGTTTCTGGGCTGCCCATGTTTGCTCATATTTTCAGACCGCCAACTGTGCACAACAGTGAAGAGCCTCAGCACTCTACAGGGAGGAATTCTCATTTTCCACTTATATTTTCTTCCTCATAGCGCATCTTCATCATGCCATCTGCAAGCGACATTCTCAGGATTCGACAAATAAACTTGCTTTATGGGCTGTTAGTGACACTCATGACTCAAACTGAGTCACACTCAAGCCCTTAATAGCATAATGCCGTGACTGTGCTATGCTAATTATTAATGCTCTCACACACACACACACACACACACACACTCCTCCTCCTCCACAATGTATGTTCCTCACTTTCCTTAAGAGAAACCATTTGGGCAATTTGAAATCACTTACCTTCCATTGAGTCAGCAGCTGTAGTGGCCATGCTAATGACTTTAGGCTTTCAAATACACTCTGTTTATTGACCTTTTGGAGATTGTTAATTGCAGTGAGAGTTTGGTGCCTATGCATTAGCATTGAACACGTTCTCCCTCGGGGCTGCCGATCTTTGACGCTAGGTCACGATCGTCAATTCTCCTCATTTTTCTAATGTAGCATCTAAGAGGTCACGATATAAAACAGTGTAGTTCAAATCGACTAATATCCGCTACAGTCCTCTAGTAAGGAATGAAACTCCGTATAGCTGCTGTGATGTAAGTAAGAACTGGAACTAACTACCATTAAATCTAACGATAAACGGCTAAGAAGTAGGGATATGTTGTTCATTACTACGTAATTATCTGAAGTGTTGGTAAACCGATGTAGTAAAAGAGGAATAAAGCACTCCATCTCATGCTGTTGTAGGAAAATAATCAATGCCAGGATGGTGTATTGAAGCGGAGTTACTGTTATCACACCAACAGTAATTATTTTTCAATAACAGCATGTTCTGAAGTGTGTTATTCCTCTCCTACCACAGCAATGTCAATACCATAATACTAACCAATACTAAAACAAGTATACACAATATAAGTGTGTGTGTGTGTGTGATAAGAGTTCCCATGCTGTTCCTTTAACACAAATGTTAGCCATGCACTCTTTCACACCACCGTTCTAATGAAGCATCATGTCGTTTCTGTCTATAAATGTTTAATTACATGCTAATGAGCTTCAGCACCGACGCTGCGTTAACCAAGCCGAAAGCTTTCCTTCAACATCTCTTTTTTTTCAATAGATTTAATCCAGTACATTGTTTTATACAACGGGAAATTAAATATGGGTCAATCCATCTCAAGTGGTCCAGTACAGGTTGCTTGACCATTTTTAATTTTCTTAATATATATATATATATATATATATATATATATATATATATATATATATATATATATATATATATATATATATATATATATATTATGATTATCTCTGTGTTTTGGCATTGCAAAACCACAAGGTTTTATTTATCTATCTATTTATTTATTTATTTATGTATTACTTGGTTTAACTATGACGGACATCTTTGTGTCATGGTACACAACAATTTTGGCTATAGTGCTGTTTACAGAAACCTCAATATCTCGGGTCAGGAACAAAAACTGATCTCTAGAGCACATTACAAGGTACGTTCACGTATAGAAACATTTTGCACATTCTTGTTCCTTAGACTTGGAACTTAAGTCCAAATGTAATGCTCAAGGTTGCTCGCAGTTCCACTTTTTGGGTCAATTTATAATGGGAAGGGTTTGAGTCTCAATCTTAATTTTTTTTAGGTAAGTATAGTGTGCATGCAGAACATTTCAGGTTTGAAAATTCTCTCTTTTTTTATGGGGGCAAGAAACTGTTATTTAAAAAAAAAAAAAAAAAAAAAAGCCCTCATTTCCAGGTTGAATATCTCTGGTGGAGGACCCGCAACAAACCTGAAATTTTCACAGAAATAAGTCATCTATAGTAACATTCCGGTGTAAAAATTTTGAGTTTCAGCTCCCACTGGTTACCGAGCTAGAGCTAGTAGAAATCTGCGGAAAAGCCTACTATATTCATGCATTTTGAGAAATAAACAGATGTAATATAAGCATAACAAAAAAATAAAAATGAACAGTATTTTACACGAATTATGTTTCTTGTCAGTGAGGCCAAAAATGTTACTACATTTGATATTGGTGACTACAGCTACGGAGTCACTTACTGATTTCATCACAAGAGAAATAACACCATAGCTCTGTTTATGATGCAAAATGTGTAAATAAATAAATAAATATGTATTTGTCCTCTTGATAATAGCTTTACGAGACAACGGCGCCGTATATAATAATCTGCACTGTAAAAAGCCCAGTATATAATAATCCCAGTAAAGTGCCATAAAAGACACGTCTCATCTTTGGCCTCACATATGATGTCACAGCATTGGGACTCAGGTTAGAGATTAACAAACTACCTCTGTCTACGTTTACTCGTTCCGTCATTCAAGTCCAACATTAATCTGGTAGAAAGAACTGTAACAGTTTCATAGATGAACATTCAGCCCTTTTTTTTTTTTTTTTTTTAACTCATCTGAGATCAACGGCATGGTCACTGTTTCCACTACAAAGTGGAAAAAAAAACAAAAAACAAAAAAAAAACTTGGAAGCATTTTACAGTATAACTTATTTAACCTAAGAAGTGCTGCTTTGTTTACTGTTGATGCTGTGTTGATGAACTTGGGGTTTAGCTGACTAGAGGCTGTACCTCGTTATTTCTAAACTCTGACCAGGACAAAAAAAAAAAAAAAAACACTCAATAAACTAGGAATTCTTACTTAGGAACTCAGAAAGGTTTCCTCAATCCCGAGTTCATGGCATAGCGACATCAAATCAACACGGCTGCTCAGAGAATCAGCAGTAAACAAAGCAACACTTCTTACCTTAGAATGAGTTACACTGTGTATAGGAGTATTTGCTTCAGCTCAATCAACATACAGACCTATTTCACATTTTTTGAGAACATAAATACACATCGTTCATCACAGCTAGCATGTTGCTAAGAAACGATGAACATGAAGGCGTCCATGTCTAACCCCCCCCCCCCCCCCCCCCCCCCTTCCAACCCCCCCCCGAGTTTATCGTTGAAATGTACAAATGTTGAAAATGACGTAATTCCGAATTCCAACTTCCTGCTTCTGTGTGTAAGTTGAACGCAAATTTAGGACTCTGTCCAAAGTTTCCAAGTAGGAATTCAGAGATAAAGTGTCTTTCTTCGGTTTTCCATAGTTGGATATTTGGAAATTCCAAGTTACAAATTAGTTTTCGTCGGATGTTGCGTTAAACCCAAAGTGGGCGTGCCATAAATTGGAAGGGAATTTCTTGTCTTTTCTTTCGATAAACACTACCACTATGCTTCCCAGAAACACTGCAGATATCTGGTAAAAATCCCAGATGTAGAAATATCCTCACTGTCAGCATGACAGATGGAAATTCTGGCTCTGACAGATACTCAACCTCCGCACCATCACTCCAGTTCATGACTAGAAACCGTTCCTCGCGTATTCATTTGGCTTGTACCTGCCTGCGGTATTTTCGCACAGATTTCCCTGGTTCTTTTTCCCCCAAACATACAAATATAAACAAACTACTAGTAGCCTGAGTTAAACCCGCACAGGCAGTTACTAAGGATGAATGAATGAATGCTGTGCTTTCATGAACATGTTCATGAACATGGAGCTGGTTTGTCCGGCGAGCTTCATATCTGACTGTCAGGATTGAAAGTAAAAACCTTGCGTTTCCCTGTTTAGGACACACGAACTGTTCATTCTGGATAAAGTGTTCGCATTCGGCTGCATCCCTAATTCACACTGAGCAACGTTGCTCATCACATCTTCCCTATTACACTGATCAGTCCGATCGACCCACATGTGACCTCTGGGAAGATTTCCCCTTCTTATGAGTAATGGATGAATTTAGCCAGTGGATGGACACACACACACACACACACACAGAGTAACACATACACATACACATACACATACACATACACAGCCCTGCCGTATCATTCATCAGCATGCGCAGGGGGGAACCTTACCACCTCCCGGCTCGAGATGATGAATCACAGTCATAAAGCGAGGTGCCTCATCCTCCAAATGTAAGCATTCTGGCATGTCTGTGCGCTCCCTCCTTCCTTCCCTCCCTCTATCTCTGTCTCTGTCTCTTCTTCGAAACCGGTATGACTGCAGGGGGGCGCGTATTTCATCAAGCTAATATATTTCGTGGTTTGAGGTTTACACAGTTCAATAAGAACACACAGCATGGGGGGAAACTGCTATCATGTGATCGTGGTGCATTTGAATCTTGAGCAACGATCACATGCAGTCGAATTTCCGATCACACTGATCGTTTCTGGTATCGTTTGCTTTTGAATGCTGTTTCTCAGCACGTCTTTACGTGTCGGTAGATGCTTAATTCTTGAAGTAAGGAATCAAACACCTGTTTTGTTGTGTGCTGTTGTAGGAAAATAATACATCATGACACAAAGTGGAGTCACTGTTACCACCTTGGAGTTGTTTTCCAACACCAGCACCTTCTGAAGCGTTTTATTCCCAACGTTATACGTTTAATCCATTTATAGTTGCGTTGAATGTTCTGAAACAAGTTATTTCCTGTCATCGCTCACGTTATAGCAGCGGTGCAACCCTCGCCAGTCTATTATGTTACAGAGGAACCAGAAAGCGCCAACTCCTTTGTGTTGTCAGAAAACTTCACGTTACAGCGATACGTCTGGAGTGCTGACACTGGAGACTCATTCCAGACACGTTACATAATCACCTCCTAACAGAAAAACTTCGCCAAATCTACAATTTCAAGCATTTATTCATTTTTTGTTACAAAGCTGTATATCTGACTATACAAGTCTTCGTGTTTGCACTACTGTCAGAGCTGCTGTGTAGAAAATCAATGAACATCTGACCAGATTTGAGAAATTTGAGTTTAACTTGCATTGAACTAACAATTCGGATCTGATTACATATTGGTATCCTTTTTTCTATAGAAAAGCATTCTGAGAAAAAAAAAAAAAAAAAAAAAACATCAGTGATTGACCCTGGACATTGTGGGCGGGGTGACCAGGGTGGGCCACTGAGCTAGTCTGGAGTGGCCATAGCAAAGCCGGAGACTTCATATATGCCAGATGATGTAAATTTATAAATGCTATTAATGTGGAATTTAACGGCTATTAGATGTCGAACAGCTCCTGAACGTTTTCGTTTTTTTCTTCATCGACATAACGTTGAAAAAATAAAAGAAAGCACAAGCTCATTTACGGATCACATGATACTACTGATACAAATCGCACTACCGTTATTAACCCCAGTGATTAACAAGCACATTAAAGTTAAGCGTACAGCACATATCACTCCTATCGTCTTCATTCCATCATCCTGTCATTCGCATAAGCCTTACATGACCGTAATCTTTCCTCCCACTCTTCACTGTTCCCTGAATTCGTAGTCAGATACGATCCGGCCCTTATAAATAATACAAGTGATTAAATCTGAAGAGTTGTAACAGAAGTGACCCTTTGTGACTGCATGACCACGACCACCAGGAAGGTTTCGCATAAGCTTGTGCTTTCCGGAGGCGACAGAGCTGAGTCAGTGCACATCCTGGATTTCTCCTGTCCCTTCCCATCACAGGCCAGCTCGGTTCTGGAGACAGACCACAAGGTGCTGCAACACTCACATATGGACACCTGGAAGCACAGTGACATCCAAAATCCAACCAGTGGGAACTGGTTTTCTTTCAGGAATTTTTTTATACCAAATGTTTTTTAGGGAAATTTTCCGCATGGGCCGGGGTCATTCGAATTTAAACAATGCGGTTGGATTTTGTTCAGTTTCAAACAAATGAAGTTGTAAGGTAAGGTACAGATGCTAACCACGCCCATAACTCTCACTGTAACCTTCATACACAATCCTTTTAAACAAATTCATCGGGCAAATTGTTACAAATGTGCAAGCAAGAGATTAGCTAGAAGAAGTTTGCACTGTGTGATTTCTCAGTAACAAGACAAGATTTTTTATTTATTTATTTATTTATTTATTTATTTGCCTTATTATCTTAAAGACAGAGAAAAGAGAGAGACCGGTGAGGGCTACTGGCTATAGCTGCTATGTGTAAGTGAGAATTCGTTTTGTGGATGTTCCATAATATTAAATGTAGCTATAAATGGATACTAGTACAACATGTTCTTCACCAAATTCAAAAATTATAATTGTTGACAAACGTTGGTGTATAAGGAATACTTCGAGGTCTTCACAGTAAGCGTTCCACATGGAACCAAACAGATTTAGAAGCAGTTCACTTTGAACTACGGCCATTTTTTTTTTCCACCCCCAGAATTAACCTTTCTATCTGCTTCTCATCTTCGGCTGGAATTTTGTTTGGGGCCATCAGGGAGCTGCTGAAAGGATGCCTCTTCATGGAGAAATCTTCTCGCGTAATGAATGTTTTCTCTTCTGCGGGCTGAACTCGCTGCTCTGCCGCTAGGTGCTGATGGAAGCCACTCAGATGCAGTGGGTCGAGAGATTCCTCTGTCTGTATGTGCAGAAAATATTAGTGCACAGCTCCATCACGGTTCCCTGCAACACTCCTCTTACTATCGCGTGTGTGTGTGTGTGTGTGTGTGTGAGAGTGAATGATGAACTTCGAGGCTGTGCTGCGGGGAAGCTTCTGTCACCAAGGATCCCGTACAGCTCATTTAGTGGAATGAGGCTTTTTGGCACATATAAATCTTCCAAGTCCTTTTTAAACGCATTATACAACAGCCAGGATCTGTCTTACTAAAAGGGTTCTATTTGGAACCTTTTCCTGTTGTAAGGTTCCACCTAGAAGCGTAATGGCTTCTACATTTCAAATAGATTCAGAAGGAAACACTACGTGTTCTGTATGTTAGAGTATTGCATTTTAACACTGAAGAGAATATTTGGGAGTCGGGAAAGACATAGGTACATGTTTGTTGTCATTTCTGACATAGTCACGGATGTATCATTTTGTATACAGATGTGATTTTGTCATTGTGTGTATAAATAAATATTATTTCGTCATTTTGGATATATATGTATATATATATATATATATATCAATGTCATTTTGTCATTTCAGGCATTTGATCATTTCGCACATGATTTCTCTGAAGATAGAATGTTTTCTGATATATTCTGATCGATCGACATGATTTTTCTGATATTTCTGACATATTTGAACATGACTTGGCTATTTCTGACATAGGTGCTTCTTCTGATTTCTGACATGAATATGCTATTGTCCATATTTTCACGATATGCAATATTAATAAATATGCTCTCTATATGTTTTTTGTTGTTGTTGTTGTTGTTGTTATTTCAGACATCGATAGACTTTTTTTTTTTGTCATTGCACACAGAGAGGCATGATTGTGTCACCGCTAACACAGTCAGATGTCACTTTGTCGTTTCAGACATAGTTTGACATGATTGTGTTATTTCTGATATGCACTTTTTTTTTTTTTTGTCATTTCTAACACAGTTACTTGTGATTTGTGTCATCTTGGACACAGATTTTGGAATTTTGTCGTTTTAGACACAGTTTGGTATGATTTTGTAATATTGCACATGGATTTAAAATCTATTTAGAAATAAAATTTGATCGTTCCTGACATGGAATATTTTTTATTTTTTTTTAACATTTCAGATATTTTATTATTTCTGACACACAGAGATTTTTTTGTCATTTCTGATATAGAGGAGATTTTTCACATTTCAGACATGGATAGATTATTTATTTATTCATTTATTTATTTATTTATTTTGACATTTCAGATACAAATAGACGTCATTTCAAACCCGAATAGACTTTTTTGCAGCAGTTCACATTTAAGCGACATGTTTGCTCTTTTTATTTACCCGTGTTATAAGTTTAAAACTGGTTCTGTCCTATTTAATAGTCAAAGCACTGCAGGTTGTAGAACCCTCCTGTTCCCCCCTCACAGTGTTTAATGTGCGCTGGAACGGTGCACGTTTAGTGTGCTTATCTTGGCACAACATTAATCACCGGCAGTTCAGGATCTCCTACTAGACAGAGACAGTACTCATTAATTAACACGGTCATTCTAGCTCATAACTGATACCGTGTGTGTGTGAGAGAGAGAGAGAGTGTGTGTGTGTGTGTGTGTGTGTGTGTGTGTGTGTGTGTGTGTGTGTGTGTGTGTGTGTGTGTGTGTGTGTGTGTGTGTTTGGAGAGTCAGGCTCTTCACTCCTGACAGACACAAACTGGTGGACCTTAGGTGAGCAGAAAAGTTAACAGTTGCCAGTGTGTGTGTGTGTGTGTGTGTGTGTGTGTGTGTGTGTGTGTGTGTGTGTGTGTGTGTGTGTGTGTGAGAGAGAGAGAGAGAGAGAGAGAGAGAGAGAGAGAGGTTTATAGTGTAGACATGTATGTGGGGGTGGGTGAAGGTGGCAAGTCAGAACCCTGATGGTGATGGATGAATGGGCAGAATTATCTACTCACTAGGGCAGATAATTGCTCCATTTGGTCCCAGCGCTGGTGAATGACTTCTAATTACCTTGCACACACACACGCACACACACACACACACACACACACACACACACACACACACACACACACACAGGCTTGCCACCACCACTTGCCTAACTTAACTTCCCCCTAGAAAAACACTCTCACACATGTTGCACAGCTGACCAACTGGGTTGCCGTAGCAACCAGCACAAACAAGAAGTACAAGTCAAAGAGCGCCAGGTTGTGATTAATTTTTTACATCTTGTCCTTGAGGTTAGTAAGAGGTCCGCTCAGACCACGGGTATTAGCTGAGTGAAGAATTTTAGATTAGCAGAATGTCTTCTGACTGTTACACGGGGAGTGCATGATTGCAGTGACATTTACTGCTAATAACTCTTAAAAATTAAACCTTATTTTTCATCATCATTCAACAATGAATCTAAAACTACGTGCATTTATTCAGTTCAAAAATGTCTTAACCCATCTCAGGCAGCAATATCTCATTGTTTAACAAAGTGTATATAGTTTTTTTGTTTGTTCGTTTGTTTGTTTGTTTGTTTTACTTTAATAATCTACAGAATTATTGGTACCCATGAAAATTATTTTATATATAAAAATTATGAATAATTTAATTCATATATAAGCAAAAAAATTATATATAAAAAGAATATCACATGCAGTAAGTGATATTTTGAGCACAGGCATTCAGCGTTATCATTAGTAATATGATTACAGTTAGTATGAAGGGTGCTAATATTTCTGCAGGGAGATTGCTTTTTTTTTCTGACATCATTATTTTTTTTTTTTGTTTACCTGACATCAAAAACCTTTAAAAAAGATAAAAATAAAAATGCCTTTCAAGTATGTATCCCTGGATATATTGTGCATGATTCATCTGTACTAATAACTTAAAAGAATATAATCTTGTTTTTTTGTTTTGTTTTGTTTTGGTTTTTTTTGCCTTCAATCAGAATGATTGCCTTCATGATTTTGACTATGGAACTTTAGAAAAAATAAAATTATTGGTATTAACCAACATTGTGTAATGTTTTCCACAATTCAGTCCAATCTTAATAGTTAAACTAAAGTAATGTTTAATTTCATGCATAATCCAAACAGGTTATATTAACCCAATACTGTTCCAAAAAAGAAAAAAGAAAAAAAAAAAAAAACACTTGACTGCATCATGCTAATCACTGTTGCTAGCTATCATTAGTCATTAGCCAAATTATTGTTATATAAAGTGGCTGAGTGCCTCACCATTCAAGGTAATCAATTGGGGGGTTGAGGGGTCAGGGGGTGGGTATCAACTTCAATCATCACTCCCTGCATGCTAGATCCCTACTCTACTCACCTTATCAGAATATGCTAATGCAGCTAGCTGAGGAGTTAATGTGTGATAAGTTTGAGAAGAGACCTCCTTTGAGGAGGCTTTCATTAGAGATTAAGCTTCTTAATTGTGTTCCTGTTGTGTGGGTTATTTTGAACTCATTCTGAAGAAGCAACCCTTAAATATTCATTCACCAAATCCTAAAATGAGCACAGACATGGTAAAATGTTATAAAATGCTATTGTAGAATTAATAGATTAGCATCAAGAGCCAGTCATGAGAAAGAGATTGAGACCTCTTGACCTTGTCAGGCCAATGACTTTGACACTCAGTAGCATTTCAGTTTGGTATTTTTATCACATCCCTGATGATAGCCTGGAGCGTAGCTCCTGGTGGCATTTATAGTGGCAGATGGGAGACAATTTGGAACTCTGTTAGCTATGTGGCAACAGGCAGACCTCCTCCTTACTTCCTGCCCAGGTGAAGTGTAGACACCTTCCTTACGAGTCACCCAGTGAATCCCAGGCAAATGGCATCTGTTAACCATCTTCCCCCATTGCAATGTAGGTGGCCCTGGTAGGGGGGTTAGAGCATGGCTGGAGAAGTTAGTATGGGTGCTAAGGCAAGGAGGAGATTAGCATTTTGTAGGGACACAGTCACAGGGTCCTGGGGCTGCCAAAGCACTGAAATCACATCTGTTCCATTACTTCTATCCCCGCAATGACGAATGACAACTGGTGCCGTTCATTAGTAAAGTTGCAAGCCATAAAGGCTGTGCAGGTGCAGGTCATGGCAGGTCAGAAATTAGAAACTATTTGTTGAGGACCTTGAGCAGGACTCGATACAGGCATTGGGAAAGTGGTGACAGGTTTAGTGGTGGGTCTCATGTGGTGGTGAAAGGCTGCCAAAGTCAGACCCCCTGATATATCACAGCAGAGGGTATGGAAGGGAGGTGGCCTGGCCTTATAGGGGGTCTCTGAACCAAGTGGGTGTTGAAGGGCAGATGATTTTTTGTCTTGCAGTGAACCAAATTGCACAAGTGCACATTGAGAAGAACACCACAGCTAAGTGACAGTGACTTTGATAACGTAGGCTGTGAAATACAAGCTTATATGTTATAGGTACATTGAGGAAGTGACCATTAAATCCACCTGGGTAGTATAGATAATTGAGGAGTATTACTATCAGACTGAATTTTATATTATACTCTTATTGCTTTGCTTCGGTAGATTTATCAGCCTTTTTTTTCATGAAGGAGAGCAGTTGCCCACTTAGGCCCCAGATTTTGTAATTTGCATAATACATATCAAATATTAAGAAAGCCGTAAAACACTGGAGAGTTACCATTTTCCTATAATGGCACATCTCAAAGTATTTTATTCCTCTTCTACCACAGCAATTTGACAATGATTCCATTTTATATTCATCAGAGAACAACATGTTGTATGTTTTATACCATACACTCAGAGGTGTGCATGGAACAGGTTTTCTGTCCCATTCCAAGACAGTCTTGACCAATCCCACCTACTCCTGCAGTAAGCTTGACCAATCCTGCCTGCTCTACCAAAAAGCTTGACCAATCCCACCCACTCCCAAACAAATTTTGATGAATTCCACCTGCTTATACAGAGACACTTGACCAATCCTGCAAGCTTCTCCAGAAAGCTTGACCAATCCTGCAAACTCCCCCAGAAGGCTTGTCCAATCCTGCAAACTCCCCCAGAAGGCTTGAGCAATCCTGCAAGCTCCCCCAGAAAGCTTGACCAATCCTGCAAGCTTCTCCAGAAAGCTTGACCAATCCTGCAAGCTCCCCCAGAAAGCTTGACCAATCCTGCAAGCTCCCCCAGAAGGCTTGACCAATCCTGCAAGCTTCTCCAGAAAGCTTGACCAATCCTGCAAGCTCCCCCAGAAAGCTTGACCAATCCTGCAAGCTCCCCCAGAAGGCTTGACCAATCCTGCAAGCTCCCCCAGAAAGTTTGACCAATCTCACCCACTCCTGCAGAAATTTTGACAAATCCTGCCTCGTCCCACAGAAAGCTTAATGAATCACGTTTGCTCCCACAGAAAGCTCGACCAAACCCACCTGCTTCTGCAGAAAGCATGACCAATCCCACCAACTTCTGCAGAAAGTCTTGTCCAATCCCATCTTTTTCCACAGAAATCTTGACCAATCTCTCCCACTCCTGCAGAAAGTTTGGCCAATCCTGTCCATTCCCATATAAAGTTTGACCAATCTCTTCTGCTCCTGCAGAAACCTTGATAAATCCCACCCCACAGTTATTTGTTCTTTGTGCCTGGCCATTATACTTTCTAATCAACTTAGTTATTTAAATCACCGAAGTAATTTAAACCACAGTGAAGATAGTGAAGATAAATGAATGAAGCGATAAATGTGACAGGACTGCCAATCTGGCTCTTGAGCTTCATATCTGACTGTCTGCTCCTGTCCACACGAGAGTAAAAAATCCCCCGCTTTCATGAATTTTTGGGGGGTTCTGTGGGAGTCCAGTTCAGTTCCACACCTCTAGCAAGAATCCCACAGATAATGTTATGGTGGAGCAAATTTTGGACAAAATGTGAACATAACTTTACATCCTAGATTTGCATATATGACCTTCTCTCATTTGAGGTACCAGGAAAAATACACCTTTACTGACACCTTTACTAACCTACCAATAGTATGCTACGTGTATGCTTCAAGGTTTGGTTCCAAAATGGTACTCTCTGAAACGGAAACCCTCTGCTATACCATTCATCATAGAACCTTAAAAGGTTCTTCTTCACCAGAGGAACAGCCTGAACCTTTTTGGTGTTCTAGACATAACCTCATTTCTCAGATGTGACCCTTTCCGAAAAAGACGCTGGAAGAAAGGGATTTATTTATGCATTGGTAGAGTGTTTCATATTGAATTCATTTTAATTCACACACCATAAAAGTGAATCCCCTTTGCAAATAAACATCTTAACCAGCATTCGATACGTCTTGGAACACGCACAGCAAACCAAACACACTCCTTCCTAGGTGAGCGGGACACAAAAGTTGCCTTGACCTGGATGATTTTGCTATCAAAGCAAATTTCTACCACTGTGTTCTGGCACAGCCGGGAATCAATTAACAGGTTCTCCATCTCGGGGCTTAAGTTCTGCTTGTTTGGAGAGATTTCTGATATCTCGATGTAACCGCTGGAACGAAACGTTGCTGAGGCCACTCAGGCACTGAGCACCCTGGGAAAATAATCAGTCACCACAGGGATGAATGATTCCAGTGTGCGCTGCTGTAATCCTTCCTCCTAAAACTATGCCCTGTTTATGGTTATGAATGTTTTACCTACAGGTGTGACATATTTCTTCTAAGCATGATTAAGTGCTTCACTTCTTTTTTTTAATACAAATAAAAACAACTTCAAATATAAGATCTGAGTATGGCAGAGATTGCAGACGTTGTGCAAATATACACAAATTGCAAACGTGATGTGGTGATCCTGTGAGTCCCTAAAGAGCCAACGACTCAGCATGCATAG
The DNA here is from genome assembly GCF_001660625.3 of Ictalurus punctatus. Classification (NCBI taxonomy): domain Eukaryota; kingdom Metazoa; phylum Chordata; class Actinopteri; order Siluriformes; family Ictaluridae; genus Ictalurus; species Ictalurus punctatus. The sequence goes on from NC_030422.2 coordinate 29,294,273, forward strand.
TCAGACAGACAGACATACATCACCACATGCACCTGAACGGAGGTTTGCCAAAGCTCCTGGGGGACTTTAGTAATGTAGGTGCAGTATATCATTAAGCTTGTCATTATGTGTGTTTGACAAGCATGGATTTATGACCCCCCTTAGGGGGCAAGTGAAGCATTCAAAACATGGGGGACGGCAAGGTCATTATGTTATGCAGCTTGGAAGCTGACACAATTATTTGAATATGGATTTCATATATTTGAACTATGCACATCACACTGAATAAATATATATATATATATATATTTCTTGCCAATTAAGGCAAAGTTGAAAAGTCTAGGAATAGTAGAAGCTCTCAGAGAGGTCAAGGTTAGCATTTAGACAATCATAGTCATCTTTTGTGCTTGTGTACACGAAGTTTGGCTGTTACAGGTATAGCCAAACTACCTAGAAGGTTAGCGTCAAGCTATTTGAATAAAACGTAAACACTTTTTTTTTTTAATTTCTTCGTCCACGCTGAAAGCGTATTCCTTGGAATGCTTCACTTTTGGCCTAATTTACATGAAATCCGTGTTTTCTTTAGATTCTGTATGCAATTCTCGAACCTGTAAACTGTCATTTCAAAATCAGGATTTTAAAGGCAAATTTTACCCCTAACAAATTTTGCTAGCTTTCAAGCTCGACAGGTTGTGTATATGTGTGTGTGTGTGTGTGTGTGTATGCATTTTGTTTGTTTTAGCCAGTTTTAAAACTGCTTTCACGAGTCAGTTCATAATCCAGTGCTACTCACTGAACATGAGCTGATGTAGCATTTGGGAACAGTTAGTATGTGTGTCCACACTAAGCTATATTGTAAACCTAACATCTATGGGTCACCGTAAAGCTGTCACTGACTGATGGAGAAATACGCTGCTGTCCTGTCCTGGTTTTTCTTATTTTAAATTGATGGGGCTGATATGGACGATGTGGCCGTAATCAAAAGCAGATGGGATCTGGGACCCCACACCACGGACCTCTCTAACATCTGCATCTGCTGCACTCTGGAGGCTGGGGGGAGGGGCCACAGCTGGATGACCTCTGACCACAGGAGAGATGCTGGGAGCCCTGGAGCTGACAGCTGGGGTTTGTGCACAGTGGGTGAGCCTCTTTCACATCTCAGCTCTCTTTACTTTTTTTATTTCATAGTTCTGCTTTGGACTGCAAATTAAATCTGAATAAAAATAAGGCAAAATTGAAATATAATAAAGCATTAGCACAGAGATGATGATGATGATGATGATGATGATGATTACTACTACTACTACTACTACTACTACTACTACTACTACTAATAATAATAATAATAATAATAATAATAATAATAATAATAATAATAATGATAATTGGCTGTTGTAGCCAATCTGCCTCAGTGTTCGCAGATGCTTTTCTTCCCACCACGGTTGTAAAGAGCGGTTATTTGAATGACCATAGGCTTTCTTTTCAACTTGAACCAGTCTGGCCATTCTCCTCTGACCTCCTCTCTCATAAACAATGCATTTCTTCCCACAGAACTCCTGCTCAACTGGATTTTGTTGTTGTTGTTGTTGTTGTTGTTGTTGTTGTTTTTCACCCCATACTGTGTAAACTCTAGAAACTGTTGCACGTGAAAATCCCAGGACATCAACAGTTTCTGAAAACTGTCACCAACAATCATGTCAGGGTCAAAGTCACTGAGATCACTGAGATTTTTCCCCCCATTCTTCTGTTCAATGTGAAAATTAAGTGAAGCTCTTCACCTGCATAATTTCATGTACTGATGGCATATGATTGGCTGATTTGGTTAACTGCATGAGTGTGCAGGTGTACAGGTGTTCCTGTGGTGTGTTTAGGCCATTCCCACTTCAGATTTAAATTTGAGTACAGATACCGATAGTGGCATTGCGTTACACCCCTACTATATCAATCCATCCATCCATCCAGCTTCTATACTGTTTATCCTACACAGGGTTATGGGTGAGCCTGGAGCCTAACCCAGAGAACTTGGGGCACAAGGTGGGGGACACACTGGACAGGGTGCCAACCCATTGCAGCTCACAGTCACACATCCATTCACACACTACGGACGATTTGGAAATGCTAATCAGCCTACAACACATGTCTTTAGACTGGGGGAAGAAACCAGAATGCCCGGAGGAAACCCCCAAAGCACGGGTGAACATACAAGCTCTGTGAAAGCATGACCGATGCGGGATTCGAACCCGCAACCCCAGAGTTGTGAGGGAATTGTGCCAAACACTAATCCACACCCCCCCATGTACAATTAGCAAATGAGAATGCTGATCTCAGTTGACTGTATTTTGTCATTCTGTCATTTAAAAAAATGCAAAAATATTTGGTATAAAAATCTTAACTTGATTGATTTTAAGGCTGGTTTACAATATTAGTTCAGCCTGGTTTACAATATTAGTTCAAAGACACCTGCAAGTTGTTGGTTTTGGCTTGTTTTATGACCATGATAATGTTCGCCAAGTGAGAGATCTACCCTCACAGGGACACTGCGTTTTCCCCGAGGCCTACGATTATGATCAATCCTCCTCCAGCACCTCGATCCAAGTCTTTACATCATCAACCTCTGGGCGACTAAAGAACATATAGTTTATTAGTTTTAGACTAGTAATTTTCAAGTGCTTGCAAACAACTTGACACAGTTCTGACTTAAAAGAATGATAATCTCCTCTGAGGAGTTTCGGATCTTTAAAACGAAAGCGCCGGGCGCAACCACTTTAAAGCAGCTAGCATTGTGTAAGTGCTTCGTCTGTGTGTCTAAACGTGTGACTGGGCGTATGAGACAGTGATACTACCTGTCTGGTATTAATCATCATTGCTCTGTTGATTTTTGCCAAACGCAATAGTATTTGACCGAGGTGAAATGGTAATGATGGCCCCCCTGGAAGTCGTACAGCATTTCCAAATATTGGCTCTGATGGTACGATTGGGTAATTATTTATTAACAACAACCAAATGGATGCCAGAATTACAACCTCCCTGTGCTTTGACATATCATCGTAAAACGTTTCAAGATAATAAAAAAAGAAGTGTTGTTTTTGCTCAGGATCAGGGAAAAATCGTTCTGAAGAAGTGTTACTAGCATTTCATGTTCCTTTTATTTTTTTTCCTCTCAGTGTTCTTGAACAAAGCAACCAGTTTTGAACAATCATCACTGGGATGCAGAAATATTTCAGAAGGTATGCTGGGGCAGCAAGCTTGCCAAAAGCGAGTGCATTTCAACAAGTTGAAAGCACAAAAAGGAGTTGCCTTAATGCGCCTTGATTGATGTGCGGCTTTGTGAACGAGCGTCCTTGCCAGCAGTGAGAATGGCGGAGGAGGAAGGTGTGTCAGTGTCATCCATTTATCCATGAACTTTTGCAAGAATTAGCTGGGGTTTTTTTTTTGTTCACATGACTATTAAGGCATTAGAGCAGAGGTATATTTTAATAGCACTTACTTTTCAGGTTCGTTCCAACAGTAATTGGCGGGACGGAGCCATATTTTGTCTGTTGTAAAGTGAATATGAAATAATATATTGCTGCCGAGCGTAATCCAGCTAGCATACTTTCTGGAGCACCATGAGCCAGAGGGCATGAACTACTGGCTAATGGACAACTTTGTGGCTTGAGGTTGATTGGGGAGTTCTCCATCTTTATCTCTGACTGTCACACGTATGAAAACCTGGCTTTCAGTGGTAATAAGCTTCGCCATGCCCGATCACATCATCCTGCGATGTTGCCTGGGGCTTGGTAAGAAAGCTCCATTGTGCTCTGGGTCTTGGCATCAGAAATTTGTAGATTGTTATCATGGTGGTTTGCAGCGAGGAAATATATTTACTTGTGCAATAGTCGTGTTGGTTTTATGTTGTCGCCTCAGATGCAGTCAATGATTACCGATGGAGTAAAGCTTAACAGGTCTTTACAGAAATTTCTATAGCACTTCCCTGGGAACGTTTTGCGCTCTGAGTCAATTTTCAGAGAAAATGAGGTTTCCTGCTTGGGTTTTGGAAACGAACACAGCAGAAACAAATGGCCACTAGAGTGAGAAATGTTTAGTTTGGAGACCCTAGAAGTGTGTTTCAATCGATAATCTCACTTAGATACTGTAGATATGTACCAAAGGACTTCAAGAAATGAAAAAAAATTAGACTGTCCGGTACTCAACCAAGGACTCTTATTCGCAATCTACTCATAATGAACATCCTGTAAGCACATGTTCTTTAGTTTTTACACCTGTATAGTGGAATGATTTTAAATCCCACTCTCTTGTGTCACCCAGAAGAGGAAGGGTTCCTTTTAGAGTCGCTTAACTTTTCTTCCTCGTGTTGTCTCAGGGAGTTTTTTTGTTCCCTCACCACTTTCCTCTGACTTGTTCAACGGGAATCTAAATCCACATCTGGATTTCTGCAAAGCTGCTTTTTGGCGATGTAAAATTGGGGTTCCTCTTGCAAAAGTGCAGGATGACCACTGGAACAGCGACTATAATACTGGGACGTGACACTTGTGAAAATGATCTTATCTTGGTTCACTGGGGAAATGATCTTACCTTTAATAAGAGGTCTACAAAAGCTCCTCTAGGTCTTCTGTGGTGGACATGCCTCTACGATTTCCCACAAAGACTTTGGTGGAGTGGAGCAGGCGTCCTGAGGGCCAACTCTCAGCCATCATCGGTTCAGCAAATGAAGTGTCAGGGGTACAGGTTTATTGTTTTGAAATTGAGATGTATGACCATTAATAGCCATAAAAATAGTTGTGGACACTATCTATATAAGGAAAAAAAAGACTTGTGCACATGCCGATGTAGGAAAACAATCAACAACTGGGTCGTGTGATGAAACAGCACATCCCCAAGTGTTTCATTCCACTCGTAACTATGGCAACCTGCTAACAATTACAATTTGTTTCTGAATTAAAAAACAATGCATCGTAGTTTTTATCCGTTTTTAGTTACATTTCATCTTGTGGAATATCTATAAGTTAGTCCACCCCACACCCACACCCACCCCCACACACACCCCGCACCCCCAGGAATAAGATGCACCTTCTTCTTTGTCTAGACTTTCCTTGGACGGAGCACTGACAGTTGAATCTCCTTCCATAAATGTTAAATAAGCATCTACGATATTTACGGAAAATTTCACCGTATCAACAATTATATATCTTAAATGTAATCTTATCGCCCACCGTAGACATTTCTGCGAATAAGTTGTTACTATAGAAACGGCAGCATTAATTATGATAAACCTGTGATTTGAATTATCGTCAGAGTGACTGTTGTAGAAAATGAGTGAACACGTTCTGACCAATCAGATTTGCGAATTCGACGGTGTTGTCACTTTTTCCCCACATGCAAAAAATTCATCAAAATAATTTGAGGATTTAATTATAACTACTTGTCTCAACAATCCTCAAAACAGCTGGGTCATGCCACTGTGTTCTGGCGAGCTTGTGGATTTATGAGCAGAACATCTCTTCCTTTTCTCCTATCGTCCAACTTTAGGCAGACTGCAAAAGTCAGCGGGTGTGCCGGGCCAGAAAAACACACACATGCCCAGGAATGTGCGGCGAGGCCTCGCCTTTGCCAGCAGTGCTGACGCAAGTCTGGAGCGGCGAGGCATTTGACCTCAGGCTGACATGTGCGCTTTACTGGAAGCTCGTATGGTGGGCTGCCCAAAACTGGCGGGCGAGGTTTGGGACCCTGCCACGGCTGCTTAGCATGGAGTCTGGCCTGACCTGGATTCTGGACCACAATCCCCTGCTGCTACCATTAGCACCGGGTCGCTGGCTAGTGCACGGCCTGCCTCCTGTAGAGCGTTGGCGGGAGCCTCTATTTCGGCGTGCCTTAATCACAGCCTAAATGTCTTGTTATCTTATCCCGACTAGTCCGGACGAATGATTAATTAGCTATTGGTTTAAACATTCCCCCGAGCTCATCTGTACTGCAGACTCGCGCGTCTGTGCCGATCTTTGATTGTAGCTTGGCCACTCGTGCACCAAAATATGTCTATCACTCATAAAAAACGTGCAGTTTCAAACTCCAAACTCTCTCTGAACTCCCTGTGTCTAGACCGGTTATGGATGAGTACAGGAGACAGTGTAGGGGTTGTAGAAGTGTTTTATTTCCACTTATCTAGCAAAAAAAAAAAAAAAAAACCATACACAGCTCACCATTCATTTCTTTATCGCAGAGCTGCTAGAGTGTTCATGTTCCAGGCATAGCATCGATTCCCAGCTTCGTTCAAAAACAGGACGCCTGAAGGTGCCCACATTGCACAGCAAGTTCTCTGGGTGCCAGTATGGGCAAGGGGGGGTCTGGTATCTACTCATCAGGATGATCCTCCTCTAACACCAGTTTTACTTGCTCAGGGTAATGACTGTGACACCATAAAGAAAGACGATGAGAGATTTATTTGTAACCGCCAACGTCAGCTATCTATTCAACGTCGGGTTATGGTACTTCTTGTTCTACTTTGGAATTTTTGAGATGAAGGACAAATGAACGTTGCCTAACCCGAGCTTTTCATATAACTGTCGAATGATCTCAGCTCTTCCAATCTTCATACCTGCGTGTTCCATTATGCTAAATTAGCAAGAGCAGCCCATTTCAATCGATACCCCGGCTATTTTTGTCTTCATCGCAACTGGAACGCCATGTTGATTTACGTCACTTTGATTTAACGCTCAGAGCTTGTCGTAAATCTGTTTCGTGGGCCATCAGTGAGTATGGTTGCACCACAGTCTGGCTGATGGAGAGAGAGAGAGGGGGAGAGAGAGAGTGCGGAGGAGGAAAGATGGATGGGTTGGTGTGAGGTCTTAATCTACTGCCTTTTTCCCACACACTTTGCTTACCTCATAGTAGATGTTGGTGTTGACGTGATGTTATAGCACTCTTAGGGTTCTATTTATGTGCAGGCGCAAGCGTGGATCAGTGGTGTGTTGCTAATTTGGGTGGTTTCCTCTCATCGCCCAGTTGCTCTTACCACAGACGGACAAAATGATATTCCTGACGTCAAGCAAGTTGTTATAACTAGCTTTTGTGCATATCCATTATGTTTTGTCACACAAATTGGACTTGTGTGTCCAAAGTGTCCGTAGTGTATGAATTGGTGTGTGAGTGTGTATGTGATTGTGTCCTGCGATGGATTGGCACCCTGTCCAGGGTGTACCCCGCCTTGTGCCCCATGCTCCCTGGGATAGACTCCAGGTTTCCCCGTGACCCTGAAGGAAGGATAAGCGGTGTAGAAGATGGATGGATGGATGGATGGATACACATCATTCAGTGTAACCAGAAATGGTTAAAACGTACGACTTTCATAAATAAAACATTGCAAATGATGGTGAATATGATTTGTGGCGGTATATGAGGAATAAAACACTTGGCAGCGAAATCCCCAGTGTTGAATTAACATCTGGAGTGTTGAATCTTTCAATCATTCTTTCAAACATCTTTCAAACAAGTCCATCATCCTTACACTTTACTTCTGACTGACATGGACATGCTAGACTCCTTCTAGAAATGTGAAATAAATCATCGGAATCTTTACCATGTCGATGATTAGATGCTTGCGTTGTCAAAATTCCAGCATGACACATTCATTCACGCATGCTCACATACGTGAGCCCACAGATTGTGTCAATCATGTGAGTGACAGGGGAGAGACTGTAATGAGAGTAATGATATCCCTCCGACCCAGACAGCAGTATGCATATTTACACACCTACATATCTCTTTATACTATGATTGCAAGTGTATAACTCGTCTAATGACTAAAATAAATCAATAAAAATTGTTGCCCAAGCAATGATAATGTCTACTTGAAGATAGATAAATGGAAAACAATGAGAATCTATTTGCTGACTAATTGTGCATGATTAATCCTATAGTAATGGGTGTGGCAGCATACACTTCATCAGCACAGCTGATTGGTGACATTTTTTCTCTCTGTTTAGTCAGCCACTGCAGAGTGCTCCATCTCTCAGGGGGCGCTGATGAGCCCTTACCTTGTTTAGCCCTTAACTGTAAATGGCAGTCTCGTAAATTCAGCTGTATTGACTGATATATGATCAGCCGGCAAAACATGTTTTTGGCAAATCGCCTCGAAGGAGCTTGTAGAATCTTGTCAGCGTGAGCTTTGGACTGCGTGCCAAGTGCAGTTTGACACGCTGACAATTTGTGGCTTTTGGGAAGCAATCAGCAGCGCTCGAGGAGAACCCGTGATCCGTTTCTCCTGTCGGATCCTGCCAGGCTGCGTTAGTGCTACACACCTGAAGCATTTACTGATGACACTGACTGCAGATACGTGTCTTGATTAACTGCAGTCTCTGGTCTTTTACATCGTTATTCATTTTCTTTCCTAATGTACACATGGTTGTAAGAGTGGGTGGGAGAGAACTGCTGTCTTTCAAAGATAATAAGTCGTCAGTTATCATTTTTGGCATAAATTTAATGTTAACTGGCAGCTGGAGGCGGATTGTTCGGGATTGTTGTGAAAGCAAACACAATACCACCGGTAACGTTCAAAAAAAAGAAAAAGAAAAAGTGAGACGTGAGGCTAGGGCTGAATTCCTTCTAGCCCAGACTGGAGATTCATGTAGCCTCACATGATAAACTTTATTAAAAAATTATGAAGAACTTATGATAAACTTTATTTTATAAAGCGCCATTAAAAGCAGCTCCTCAAAGCGCTGATCAGGTCAGGTCAGATCACATCAGGTGATTACGCAGAAGGCCGGTTAGATTTGACCTGTGAAATATAGTCATGGGTGTAAAGAATGATGTGGAATGATGTGGTCATTGTTTTGTTTTGAAACAACCAAAATGGAGTGCACCGTGCAAGCTAGGAAAATCTCTAAAACCCAAAACAATAGAATGATTGACAGACAAGGGCTGGGGTTGCTCTCTCAGGTGAGCGAGGCTCTGAAAATGAATTTCCATTCTGGTGTCACCCCGAGTGGCCTTCGCCGACATGCTCAGCAGAGAGTAGGTGCTTTTAGGGTGTGAAAATAGGAAGCTCGCCCGAGCTCCTTGCCCTCCCGAGATAAGACAATGCCTCTCGGAGGGAAAGGCCAGCGCACTCAGGCTGTGGAATCACAGCAGCCTCGGTGCAGCAGGAAACACCGAACCTTTGTTCCCAAACTAAATGCTTTTAGGAGGAAAAACATAGTCATCTCCTTTGTCATGTTTTATTAGTCAATTTTGACAGCTCTGACGATAAGCAGTCTCGTGGGTCGTTCATCAGGGTCTGACAGGTTACAGAGTGAGCTCGTGAAAGAGTAGCTCACCAGGAAAGAGGTGATTTATCCACAATATTATTATTAAGCAAGGGTGATACTCGCATGTAAACAGTGTTCCTAATGCAAACTTTAATACACTGAAAAAGACACACTATTAGCATCATATATATATATATATATATATATATATATATATATATATATATATATATATATATATATATATATATATATATGATAATAATATTAAATGTATATATTAAAATAATAAAATAAAATAAAATATTAATGTTAAATGAATAAAATAAAATATTAAATGTCAAGAGTGTACCTTCTACCATCATTTACACATTTGAATGGCCGTGTAATATGCACCAATGGGATAACAAAATTAAAAATGGCCTTATATGGCATGGGTGTCGTTTCGACTCAGGACAGCTGTCATTTGCTGCTGCTCTCAAGCAACTATTTGACACTGTACACAACAGCGCTTCACCTTCACGGTGTAGGCTAATAGTTGAGAGGAAGGAAGTTGGCCAATAGTTGCGGCAAGACATTTATAACGGACCAATCGGTGTGCGAGAAGACGGAACTTAGAGAGGGGGGTTAAAGCAATGGAAATATACACACACACGACACAGTATTAGACCATAAGCACCATAAGCAGAATCCCGGACATTTTCTCAAATTTAGAAATCCTGGCCGGACTCATTTTTAAGGTCCAAAAAAGCAGACATGTCCGTGAATAAAAGAACGTATGTTCATCCTAGGTTTGTAAGTTTCCTTCACAACAACCAATGGGCATATTTCCAATAAATAAGCTTAAAACATTCATAGAATCTACAATATGCAGTCATTTCCAAGTCCCTGTCCACTGTAACCTCAACTTTACCTTGAAATATAAACATTAAAACACTCCACAAACATGATTATTCTTCCATTCATGCGTAAATCTGTTGAGCTTAAAACACTCTTTTCCCCGAGTCGTCCATTACAGTCTATGAAAAATGTTCATTTCAATCCCACAACATTCACTCGAACCCTGTTACACGAACACATTCACTCTTATGAAATATTTGGAATGTTCCCCAAGTCGCATGTTAAACGTTCAGGAAGTGACATCATCTCACGTTCTTTTCGGTAAATCACGAGAAAAAGAAAAGTGTGTTTTCTTTATTTTCAATGATACTGTTAAACTCACTGATGAGGTCACTGTGAAAGTCACACAAACTATAAAGTGAATGGAAATTTTGAATCGGAATAATTATATTTTAGCTGTAATTGTTTAGAATGTAAACCATCCACCTCTTCACACACTGTGGACAATTTAGAGATGCCACTAAGCCTGCAATGCTTGTCTTTGGACTCAGGGAGGAGACCGGAATACCCGGAGGAAGCCCCTGAAGCACAGGGAAAACATGAAAACTCTTCTCATGCAGGTGGAGGCGGGAGTCGAACCCCTAACCCAGGAGGTGCGAGGCTAATGTATTAACCACTAAGCCACTGTGCCCCGGTTTAGAACGTCCTTCATGTTAGTTGAGCACATTTCAACTGTGTTTTAGGAAAATGCAACTTGTCAGCAAAGAAACTAGGGATGCACCGATACCGATACCAGTACTCTGGTGTTGGCCCGATACCGTGCTCATGTACTCGTACTCGTAAAAATACAACCGCACCGATACCACTTTATGACAACGTGACATAGCCTAACCTCTCGTCAGTTGAGCAGGTAGTCGGAAGAGGAGCAATGTCATGACAAAAGCAGAGCAGACTGCAATCTATGCTCTGCTAAACTGTCAAGAGGAGGGGTAGAGAATAGCTCATTTAACAAAAGCAATTTAATTAAACATCTAAAGAACAAACATAACGTCGAGTGCAAAGAGTTTGCTAATGCTAGCAGCGGGAAACAGCAACAACCAAAAAATGTCAACCCACCGGCGATAAAGATAACCGAGGCTCTTACCCAGTCCATTGCTCTTGATGACCAACCGTTGTCAGTTGTAGATAATACAGGATTTCATCGTCCTCTCGGTGTACTTGAGCCGTCACCACATTACAGATACCGCATTACCAAAGCTGCATGACTTGGTGAAAAAGCACATCAGGAACCTGTTGCAGGACATTCCGGCCTTCAGCTTCACCACTGATATTTGGACTGGCAGTGTCAGCCCAATGTCTCTTATAAGTTTAACAGCACAGTGGAGTGATGAGGATTTCACTCCCCAGAGAGTCGTTTTACAAGCAACGCCAAGCCACAGCAGGTGCGTTCGATGGCATGCTTCAGACGTGGGGCATTCCGAAAAGTGTGAAGTGCTCATACCGGTACTTGGTATCGGCAAGTACCCAAATGTAAGTACTTGTACTTGGTCTGAAAAAAAGTGGTATCGGTGCATCCCTAAAAGAAACCTCGTACAAAAACACAGTATTAAATGGCTTTCTTAGATTCAGTGTTGGACATAAAGTACACAATGGGTCACCAATCATGGAATCAGCCTACACAGGTGATCTGTGCAACAAAACTTGCTTTTTATCTCTGATTTAAGCTCATCTTCCTGCCCTTATCTACGGCCGCACGCTATGTCCGAACAAGCGCAGAGTCAGAGGAAAAATATGATTTTAAATAAAAAACGAGTGCGGTGATGGACACCGGGGTCAGAGAGCACACGGCGTATGGAGGCTTGGAATCGGTCCGAAATGGGAGCGCAGTCTCTCATCAAAGCCTATCTGATTATTTTCCACAAGATCTTCCTGTCAGGATGTTATGATTCGCTCCGTGTTCAGGGGCTGGTGTGAAATGGTAGTCAATCTCTCTCTCTCTCTCTCTCTCATTCTCTCTCAAGCCCTCTTGAATGTGATGTCACCCAATAAGTAATGAACTGGACTTCCCCATATTGTTGGCAAATCCAGTACCAGCTAATATCCAACACTCACAGGAGAGAGGGGGAGGTAGATATATATCAGGCATGACTGTCATTACTCATATGAGAAGCTGTCTTATCTGTAAATCTCAAACATGTTTTAGCAACAGAGAAAAATCTGGGGGTTATAATCATAAATAATCAGGTCTTCCCATCATATATAATAAAGCTAATGACAGGTACCTTTCTTGCTGGAAATGCCTGGAGGTCATAAACTGAAGAGATGACCTTGTTAGAAATGGGATATTTTGACAGCACCAATATCAGCTGAATTTGTTTTATCTAGATCTTGGTATTGCAATGGAATTCATTTAATAGATGCATCTGTATTGCAGAGTTTCAGACTAAATGTCATACCTGCAGTGAGGCATAAATTCATCCGATTCTCAGAGTTTACATGACATTACTTGCGCAATGCTTATTCTCGGTAATCCATTCTCTTGCGCAAAAAAAACAAACAAAAAAAACGGAACTATTCTGCACAACAGGTACGTTACGGTACGTCATACATCAATACTGCTTTTACTCTAATTGCGCTAACTTATGGGGCTCATGGTGGCTTAGTGATTAGCCTCACACCTCCAGGGTCGGGGGTTTGATTCCTGGCACTGCCCCGTGTGTGCGGAGTTTTTATGTTCTCTCCGTGCTGCGAGGGTTTCCTCCGGGTACTCCGGCTTCCTCCAGTCCAAAGACATGCATGGTAGGCTGATTGGTATTTCTAAAGTGTCTGTGTGAATGTGTATGTGATTGTGCCCAGCGATGGATTGGCACCCCGTCCAGGGTGTACCCCGCTTTGTGCCCCATGCTCCCTGGGATAGGCTCCAGGTCCCCCGCGACCCTGTAGGATAAGCGGTATAGAAAATGTGTGCATGGATGGATGGATGGATAGATGCACTACCTTATCCACACACTCGGCATTACAACATACTTAACATAACATTCTATGCACTACTAAGACTGTATTTATGCACGAGTTTTGCTTTTTCTTCATCCTAAATTGCATACACAATATGTTGTGTTATGTTGTATCTTGTAAAGTTTGTCAGTGATAGTTGTAGCTTTTAAACTCCAAAAGAGACAGCGTCGTATTACAGGATTTCTTTGTGGCCAAAATGTGGTCGAAATCTTCAACATTTTCCCATAATACAGTAAGCCAGACTTAATAATAATAATAATAATAATAATAATAATAATAATAATAATAATAAATCCGAAGTATTATTCCTCAGCAACCAAGCAAAAATCCTCGCACAGGCAGTCCATGAACAATTAGCAAAATGATCACAGGGCATACGTGTTCATATCTTACCACCAATAAATATATCAACACGTTTATTCCACTTATTAACCCGAATGCCACTTTGAAAGCGCTTAATTAACAAACTAACAGTGTTGGAAACCATGCAAACCAGGGGTTCTCGAGCTGTTTAAGCCATTTATTTGACCCCTTTTAACTTTAAAATAACTCCCATACGCAGTTATTTTACGAATGCAATCCAATTATTCAAATATTAGTCTCATTATTAAACAGGGATTCAATACAATAATATTCTTGCTATGTATTGGAGCCATAGAGCTTGTAAGAAAGTGAGTCTTATAAAGTGCTGCAAAAACGAGTTAGCATTTTAGCACTTCTAGTTCCATGGTCCCGAAGTCAATTGTTTTTTGGAGTTTTTTTTAATGGGTTTTTGGTTAAATGACAGAAATAAGCTCTGTGGTTTTCACGTTTAATTCTACGACTTAAAATACATCAGTAATACCCAGCTCGTGATTTTGTTAAGCCTTTACACGTCTTGAAAAGGACGGTTGCTAAGAAGTGGCTAAATGGGACTACAGGGGTTGTGTTTATACTCGCGCTCTTGCAAACTATTCCATCTCAGACTTTCCAGCTGTAATGTTTTGGTTTTTGTTCAAATTCTAGTGCGATAAAGGTTAGTGGCGGTGACGTTGGTGTAGTTTGTTTCTAGCCTAGTTTTAGCTTTTTACTTCTGGCGATTTATTCATAAAAGTTATGTTCATTTGTGAAGGTTATCTTGATGAACAAAAGTGTAGGAATCATAAACTTTTGTTTGGTCACAGAGCTGATGATGAGATTTGGGTGAACTTCTGGGTTGGCCTACAAATAATAATAATAATAATAATAATAATAATAATAATAATAATAATAATAATTTTTTTAAAAAAACATAATTTATGCCGCACTGTATTGCAAAACTTAAAAGTGAGAGAATTCGAATTAAATAAAAAGAAAAAAAATTCTAGAAGAATCCAGACTCTAGGTGAGCGTGGGAAAATTATACACCTATTTGCAATAAAAAAATACAAGCAAAAAAAAAAAAAAATGAAAATGAAAAATAAGGTTTGACATTGACGTTTGAATCACCCTCGTAATTCCAGAACTTTCCACCAGAAGGACAAGTTTGTATCATTTCTAATCTGGCTTGTTCCTTGTTTTTGTTTGTTTGTTTGTTTGTTTGTTTGTTTGTTTTTATGTTAAGAACTCAATAATGAATGAACTTCACTAATAATGTTTTGTGACCTCCGTAAGATTCACGGACCCCACTTTGAGAACCACTGATGTAAACCATCCATTACCCCCAACCCTGATGATCCAGAGCCCTGAACAAAAAAACATTCCTCGTTTTCATATTATTATTTTTTTTTTTTAGCTAAACTCGAATCCTTTCTCCTTTTTTTTTTCCGATTAAAGAGTGTGTTGAATGATTTTCTGTGGTTCTGGCTTTAAGAAGCTGACTCTGTGACCGACATCGCTTCTCAAATTCTCTAGAAAATATCTTCGCAAGCCACCCACCGAAAATAACCTGCTGTTTCAGGTTGTGCGTGTTTATTTTGTAATCCGACTTCAATCTAATCATTATTGTGCACAGATAGGTGAGGGAGCGAAGTGCGGAATGTGCGATTTCTTTTCTTGGCAGAGGCGCTGCTTCTCTCAGCAATCGTGTGTGCAAATGCATTAAATCAACAAACCCGGCCGCGTTGTTTATTTTCACAGTGTATCTCGCCCTCACTTTGTATTGGATGATTGGACTTAGATTTCCTGTCGTGTAATGGAAGCCGACGCTGGAATGCACGAGCGGCACACTGACGTGACTGGGGCACGAGTGCGTGAGTGGCGAATTCACCCGCACTCGGAGACCAGTAAAGCGTCCAGACTGCGACTTTTCTGCTGAACCGCTTTAGCAGCCGCGCTGTTAGAGGAAGATCTTCGACGATGGGGGTGGAGTGATGCAACCTGGAGCAAATTGAAGTTACTTATATGAACCAGACTTTGATTATTTTCCTCTTACAGCACATTCGGAAGGGTTTTATACAAAAGCAATATACTGTACCTCAGCCTATGATTCCAATTTTAATCTATCCATGACATAATGACATGTACGTTTTTATCCGTTTAGGTTTACATGTAATGTTCTGGAACATCCGCAAAACAAGTTATTCGCATGAGTACGGGGTGAGTACAGGCACACGTACTATGATATTCTATATGTGTGTGTGTGTGTGAGTGTATGGGCCAGGGAGAGGAGGGTTAGCGGGGTTAATTACACTCTGACCCAGCAAATGGATTTTCCTGCCCATGCCCCTCCACCTTCTGCTCCAGCTAGTTATCTTGATTGAGCAATTAATCCTCTCTCTCGTACACACACCGTGTCTTCACCTCCTTTCTCACTTTTTTCCTCACCGTCTCTTTTTTTTTTTTTTTTAAATTCATTTTAGAATTAAAATGACATGAAATAAAATGTTACATATGTATAACAAATAAAAATGTGTATGTGTTATAAAATAAAAAGATGTCATTCTGTATATAGATATATTTATGCGTTCTATTTCTATGGATATTTATCCATTTATTTGTATTGTAGATTTTGGAGCTTTACTTCAATGATGAAGGATCCAGAAGTGATGATGTCGAGGGAAAAAAAAAAAAAATGCCGAGATAACATTACACATGAGGAAGAAACTGTGAGACTTCCAATGAATTTGTGTATCAACAGGAATGTAGGTATTATTCTTCTCTCTTTCTGTGTGAGTGTGTGTGTGTGTGTGTGTGTGTGTGTGTGTGTGTGTGTGTGTGTGTGTGTGTGTGTGTATACACCTCTTCCTCCAATCATTCTGTGCCACACTTCCTTAGATACTCTTATAATTCCAGCAGTGTGTGTGTGTGTGTGTGTGTGTGTGTGTGTGTGTGTGTGTGTGTGTGTGTGTGTGTGTGTGTGTGTGTGTGTGTGTGTGTGTGTGTGTGTGTGTGTCTGGGTGTCAGGAACAATAAGAGCACTAGAAGTTAAACAGTGTGAGCTGCCCCGAGTCTACACAGGAAACCGAGTCCGATCATACAGCCTGTCCATCATTGTGCGAGGCTCCGCCCACCCGCCCCCCTTTGCCCTGCCAACTCCACAGAACAATAGGCGGAGGGGAAACACGGCGGCCTGGCAATCTCAGCGACCACAGACACTGCAAATAGCACACACACACACACACACACACACACACACACACACACACACACACACAGTATTGTGCAAAAGTTTATTTATATATATATATATATATATTGCATAAGTAAAATGCCAGTGTACAGTACCGTACAAAAAGACTACACACACACACACACACTGGAAACACAAAGCTACAGCTGAATCTAAAATGGCTCCCTTCTCACTATACAGTGCACTACTTGTAGTTTGAAACACTGCCACTTACTTACTTTCCATTTACATACACACGTTCCACGAGCGCTTTATCCTGCTCAGGGTCACGGTGGATCCGGAGCCTATCGGGAACACTGGGTATGAGGCGGGAATAAACCCTAGATTTGACTCCAACCCATTCCATGGCACCACACACACTCAGTCACACACTCTTTCACACATAGGAGAGATTAATCTTAGTCAGCTGGATTAATCTCCTGCCATGTTTCTGGGAGGTAAGAGAAGACTGAAGAACCCAGAGGTGTGGGGAGAACATGTGAAACTCTGCACAGTCATTAACCCAAGCTCAGGATCAAACCCAGGACCCCAGAGCTGTAAGGCAGCAACACTACCCATAGTGGCATTTATAGTGTACTGTATCTCAACCTGATGCCAGGTTTCAATTTGCGATGCTCCCACTGTGTAGCCTTGTCCCATTTAGCACACTTTATGACTACCCATAATGCACCATCAATGCATTGAACATCCAATGCACACTATTTCTGCACTGAGTACTACAATGCACATAGATTTCTCTCGGCTGGTCAGGATGGATACTGTTTAATGTTCAAAAATACAGTAGTAATTATTCTGATGCTTGTTGTTTGATGCTGTGTTTAAAGGCATGATCAAGTGACAAAAATGCAAATATATATGTATGCAATACTTTGCGAAAACTACTTGTGGCTTGAAATAGTGTTGTTTACGATGTTTATAGTCTACTGTTTTGGATTAAAATAATACTCCACAAAGGCATTTGGGATTAAAGGCAGGAACTTGTTCAGGAACTGTACACTTCTTGTTTAGGAAAGTTCCAGAAAGCTTTAGTTATTCAAAAAAGGGACGGTGGCTTAGTGGTTAGCACGTTTGCCTCGTAGCTCTGCGTGTAGGGGTTCAAATCCAACCTTTGGCCTGTGTGCATGTTCTCCCTGTGGTTTCTTCCAGGTACTCCAGTTTCCTCCACCAGTCCAAAGACATGCGTTGTAGGCTGATCGGCATTTACAAATTGTCCGTAGTGTTGGAATGTGTCTGCTACCGTGCCCTGAGATGGATTGGCACCCCATCCAAGGTGTCCCCCAAGTTCCCTGGGATAGGCTCCATGCTCCCAGTGTAGAATATAGAAAATGGATGGATGGGTTCCAAGTAAATCTGACACTTGTGTCCAAATTAACTCCCTATTCACTATATAGTGTAGTATAAATTCCACTGACACATCTATACTTCCTGGATTGTTCACAATATTATTACCCATAATGCAATGTGAATCCAGTGGACAACCAGTGCGTTACTACACTCTGTTGCCAGCTCAAATTTTTCTCCTCCATGTGGATACTGTTTACTGTCTAATATAATCATTATTTTGCATGCTGTCCCCAAAACATACCCGTATTAAGTTGAATATAAGATGATGGAAAGGGGCGGGGCTTCCAGGTGATCAGTCCATATCAGAGAGTCCAAAACCACCTACGCAACTGTCAATCATTCCCGATTCACATATAGATTGGTTGATCAGCTGTTTTCATTGAGGGAAACAGACGTGAGCAGACCTGCCATCCTTCACGCATTTTAACCTCAGAGCACAAGCCCAATCGATGTACTAACCTGGAATTACTGACAGTTGCGTAGGTGTTTTGGTCTTCCCTGGAAGCCCCGCCCCTTCACCCAGGTCATGTGAAAAATATTTTCACCAGAAACCTTACTTTCTGTCACAGAAAAAAAAAAGACAATGTTTTGGGTTCATTAATGCGAAATGAAATGGATATATCGATGTAGCAAACATGAGGCGTGTTCATAGGTTACGTCGGTAAACTAGATTTATTAGGAATGCACTGAAATTTCAGCCACTGGAAGTTTTCATTCGGAAGAGAATTTTTTTTGTTTTTGTTTTTAATTAAACAACGGTGAAAAATATCAGCCCCGTTGAACCATTTCAAGGTTTCTAAACAGGAAGCTAGACGAGTGATTTGTGAGGACTACATCAAACTATATTGGAAATTCTTTATGGGGCTTTTCATTTAATTTTATTTTAATTATTTCCTTTCCTTCTCTGGACTGCTTCTTATTCCTCTTTAGGGTTTGACAGGTCTGATAAAGGAGCAAATATCTGGATAGAAGGGAGTTAAGTGGTAGGTAAAAGATGTCGTGTGTGTGTGTGTGTGTGTGTGTGTGTGTGTGTGTGTGTGTGTGTGTGTGTGTGGCAGGGTTTGCATGAGAAAAAAATAGAGTTATTGTGTACTGTTCTATCTCCTGTCACGGTATAACGTAATGTAAGAAGCAAACAAGTCTGTTATTACGTCAACTGTTGCAAGCATGCATGAACAACTTGTGCTTTTTGTTTTACAGCATGTGTGTGTATTTATGTCTGGGGTGGATGTGTGTTTGCGTGTGTGTGTGTGTGTGTTTGTGTGTGTGCTGTAGTGGAAGGGCAGAAATCACTTTCTTTACCAGCCTTTCTTTCCCTGTTTGGGCACGACAGGACTTGAGATCCTCCGAGCTGATAAGATAAGAATGTTGCAGCCAGTGGCTCGCACAGATTGCTGCAGCAGAAGAGGAAATGCCTATCTGATGGAATTTTCACTTCACATTTTGAATGGAGAGAGAGAGAGAGAGAGAGAGAGAGAGAGAGAGAGAGAGACACACATTTGCCATGTTGAGAGGTGAAGGCAGGAACCATGTTTGACAGCGTTGTAAACTGAGTGATCACGACCCCTTTCAACATGCCGCACTCCGCCTCATCCCACTTCTCTTTTATTGCATAAGAATTAAAACACTCTGTGTCACTGTTTAGGAAAATAATCAAGTACAGTGTGGAGCTAGCGTACCTTCCAATTCCTGAGTGTTTTATTCCTCTTATATCACAACAATCTGTCGACGATTACAATTTAATTTGGTAAAAATCATGTACGTTTTATCCATTTGTAGTTAAATTTCATGTCACGGAACAGCCACGAAACAAGCCACCTCCCGTTGTCACAGCTATAAACAAGTCGTTCCCTCACCGGTCTTTTTTTCTGTCTCGGCTTTCAAGCAGAAAGCAAAGAAACAAACAAAAAACACGCGGCTTGAAAATGTTATGGCCTACAATGTGTGAATTTCTCCATCCTGAAAACCTACCGAATGGTACAGAGTGCTGACACTGGAGACTCCTTCCATCAAGGTTAAATAAACATCTTACAAAACGACACTTTTTCAAATCCTTTCACTATAAAAGCACCATACGTCTTGTTACTATAGAAACCACGACTGTTTATTGTCAGAGCTGCTGTTATAGAAAATGAATCAACACCTTCTGACCAATTGGAATTGAGAATGCAACAATGCTGAGATATAACTAGTTAAATGTTTCTCTGGACTCAGTGTCAATAACTCAAAACTTTACAAATAATAATGGATAGCCTGTGCAGATTATTAAGAGACAAATTTTAGTTTTAACATTAAAAAAAAAGACATTTTACAAACATTTATTTGAAAATAAATAAATATTTAACACTGAAAAAGAGGGGAAAAAACAATTACATATTAAACTTTTAAAGATTAAATTATTTTTTTTAACATTACATAAACTGCTTCTAGGCACTTTGTAATTGTTTTTTTTTTTAATATATACTATATACTTATTTAAAAATGAATGCAAAGTTATTACAATATTATTATTGTTTACATTTAAAAAAATGTATTTAGAAAAAAAATGCAACTTTATAAACAATAATGGATATTATGGATAGCAAATTAACAAGTGAACAAATTTAACATTAAAACTTAACATTAAAAACATTTTATAAAGAATTCTTATTTTTTTTATTATAAATATAAATCACTGAAAAAGATAAATGAATTATCTTTTTCAAAACAAAATTTAATTAAATAAAGTAAATAGAAATTTAAAGTTGATTACATATATATATATATATATATATATATATATATATATATATATATATATATATATATATATATAACAAAATAATAAAAACAATGATGTCACAATATCATTTTTGTTTAGAAAAAAATGCTGAAATTGATAAATGAAACAGAAAAAAATCTTAGATAATATAACATTTAACTGTAACAAAATATTTTATTGTATATTTATTATTATTATTATTATTATTATTATTATTATTATTATTATTATTATTATATTTGTTTGTTTTTAATTTATTTAAAAAAATTTAATGGTCAAGTACAGAATTTATTTCAGAATAATATTTAGAATACCATCCCCTTCCAGTCAGTTTATAATTATTAAAACATATACAGAATTTATGCACAAATTTACGCTTTAATAAAAAGATATCACAATATCCACAATATCTCAGGAAAGTGTGTTGTGACATCAGGATATGGATGTTATGTGGTCATATCTCCCAGCCCTACCGCAGCCTGAATGTGTGTGACTGACTTCTTGTCCTGTGGTATTCATGGGCGTCTGTATGCTGTATATGCGGAAGAACAAATGTGGTCACAAATACATATTCTTAAAAGCTTCACAAAAACCTGAACCATGGTTCTTTCTTGTCTACATCCTAAAAACAACCTTACGTGTGTTTGTTCGTCGATTCGTATTTGTGTCATTTTTATTGTCCATTATGAAGTGCTTTAACGTAGTGGTTTGTATTAATCGGTGAACAATTACAAAGGAAAGTGAGGTCCTGAAAAGAAAACAGCCACCCCGAAAAGGAAAACAGCGCGTGTGGAATGGGACAGAGGAGAAACAGAGCACTTCTTAAAGCGAGATGGGCTGTTTGTTGTTCTTGGCAGAGGTAGCTGTTAGCTAGCGTGGTTTCGAGGACTGCTCCAGTCAATCCAAATGGGCCATGTCAAAAGGTCAGAGTGCTTAAAGCTCCATGATTGTTATGCGTGACCGAGCTCAAGAACGTCCTATCTCCTGACACTCGAGTCCCATCATTGTAGTTTATGGGGGGGGGGGGGGACAACTTAGACATGATATAAACATGTACAGTAATTAGTACAGAAAGTTTATTGAATCTTTATATATATATATATATATATATATATATATATATATATATATATATATATATATATATATATATATATATAGTTTTTTGTTTGTTTGTTTGTTTTTTTTTACCCTGGTTCATATGTTGGTTAAAAGTTATACATATAAGTATATCTATATACATTTAATATATATATTTTTTCTCTGTTTATTTTACAGAAAATGATGTCACTCCACCCTTAGTACGTTACTGTCTCTTAAATTTATAGGAAAAATCCTAGTACGGGAAAAATCTTCTGTCGTTCAGTGTTGTTATTATGATTATTGTTTTACATGTAGTATTCCATGCTGTTATGTTCTGTGTGGCATCAATACAGTGTGCGTAGGTAATCCAAAAGGCACTTATAAATGAATGAATGAATTAATGAATGAAATTATTGTTGTCGAACCGTGTTTGTATATTGCTTTCAACAGTAAACATTGTCACAAAGCAGCTTTACAGAAATACAGATGTACAAATGCAGATGTAGAGTTCTTCTTCTTCTTCCACCATTATTATTATTATTATTATTATTATTATTATTATTATTATTATTATTATTATCTCAATTATAGCACAGCAAATCCCTGTTGTCTATACAAATACTACATTATTTTTCTTATAAAAAGAACCCTTTTTGTCTTTGACCCGTCTGTGTCCATGTGCGTGCGTGTGTGTGTGTGTGTGTGTGTGTGTGGTATAGCCCACACTCAGGCTCAGTGGATCAGAGAACTGCTTTCATGTTCCTCCAAACTGCTGCAAGCTCCATGAATTCTGCCTCATGACATCATCCATCATCCGTCCAATACCCTGCCTCGAAATCCATAAAAAAGCTTTGACGGGCAGGTCTGAGCTTGGTATTTTTGGTGTCAGCATCCGCTGCAGATCCCACCTCCAGATCCCGCCTCCGTCCCTCTCCTCTCCTCCCCTCTCCTCCTCTTCCCTCTCGATGTGGTCCCTAAGTGTAAGGTCATTATTGAAATTGGGCACCAATTAAGATAAGCAGAAATGACTTTCTTTGTCGTTCCTTTGAAGTCTCTGGTTTTCCCCTTTTGCTGCCGACTCAGAAAAGACATGGTGTGTGCATGCGCGTATGTGTGTGCGTGTGTGTACTGCTGCCTTTGATCTGATAGTAGTGAAATCATGAGGCGCTCTGTGTGTGTGCTCTCAATCATTACACAGCTAGATTTTCCCTGGACTGTTTGGAAACTACTTCTCATTTAATGTGTTTATCAAAAATGTCTTTCTGTTTGAACTCAAACACAAAAAAAGCTGTCCTTGGCTACAAACTTAACCATATCTATACCTGCTTTAGGTCCAGAACGAGATGTTCTGGTGTTATTTTGTACTATTTTGGCCATGGGTAGGTCAGAGATTGCTGGCTGTTTGTACAAAATGAAAAAGAAATTTTAAAAAATTGAAAAATAAAACGGCACCTTTTGCCAAAATGACCCGGTGATGCTTAGCTAGAAATCAGGGATGGACTTGGACTTTCTGTCCAATCTAAACAGCTTGTGTTTCTTAAGCATTACTATTGGAAATAAGGCAACAATGTTTTACATTTTATGAAGACGAAAGTTGGGTTTGGTCAGTTGGGTTGAGACATTAAATAAACTCTTGGAATAAAAGGTCAAATCTAGGTCGATAATGAGTTCTTCAGTTCTCCATCTGGGAGAACCCTTAAAGCAGGGCTGATCAACTGGACATCCAACAAAGTGTCTCAGTGGTCCAAAATGAATAGCTAAAAAAGATATTGTAGCATGATAGATAAACAAATGAACAAAAATGGCTGAAGTTCAGCGACTCCAGATTTCTAAACATAAATCATCGAAGCTTCTGTGGTAGATTCACTGTTTCAGAAAATCACGTGGGTTTATTTAGCTGAAGGCAGCTCATCTGACCAGAGACTACTGTAGCTACAGAGCTGGGGACATTAGCCAAGACACTAACGTCTAGATTAAATTCCATTCTCTCGTCTGATTTGCACATTTGACGACATGTAAGAAAATGTCGACTTTTAAATAAAAATAAAATCGACAAAAAGAGCCAAATCACATAAACTGCTGTGACTGGTCCCTGTAATATCAGTGCCACCGTCATTTCTGCACTCAATTATATAATGTTTTATATAAATAAGTAAATATTTCTTTATTTCAGTAGGTTTATTATAAGCAGCCAGTTCTATAAAATCATGTGAAGTTTACTGAATAAGTTCTTTTCAATAAGTAATTTTAATCAATTTAAATTAAATCAATAAATTAAGAAATTTTACTTTTTGCATTTAAAAGTACTTATGCAGATAATGCACGCATCCAGAGCACGTGATCTTCTGCAACGCCCACATGTCCAAAACATGTTGAAAACATGAGATGTTAGTCCCGTCCGAATTGGTACATGGAATCACAGTATAGAACTAGTGTAGTATAGAACAGTGGAAACTAGTATAGTATAGTGTAGTATAGTATAAAACAGTGGAAACTAGTTTAGTGTAGTATAGTATAGACTAGTGGAAACTCGTATAGTGTAGTATAGTATAAAACAGTGGAAACTAGTATAGTGTAGTATAGTATAGACTAGTGGAAACTCGTATAGCGTAGTATAGTATAGACTAGTGGAAACTCGTATAGTGTAGTATAGTATAGACTAGTGGAAACTCGTATAGTGTAGTATAGTATAGACTAGTGGAAACCAGTATAGTGTAGTATAGTATAGACTAGTGGAAACTCGTATAGCGTAGTATAGTATAGACTAGTGGAAACTCGTACAGTGTAGTATAGTATAGACTAGTGGAAACTCGTATAGTGTAGTATAGTATAGACTAGTGGAAACTCGTACAGTGTAGTATAGTATAGACTAGTGGAAACTCGTATAGTGTAGTATAGTATAGACTAGTGGAAACTCGTATAGTGTAGTATAGTATAGACTAGTGGAAACTCGTACAGTGTAGTATAGTATAGACTAGTGGAAACCAGTATAGTGTAGTATAGTATAGACTAGTGGAAACTCGTACAGTGTAGTATAGTATAGACTAGTGGAAACTCGTATAGTGTAGTATAGTATAGACTAGTGGAAACTAGTATAGTGTAGTATAGTATAGACTAGTGGAAACCAGTATAGTGTAGTATAGTATAGACTTGTGGAAACTAGTATAGTATAGACTAGTGGAAACTAGTATAGTGTAGTATAGTATAGACTAGTGGAAACTCGTTCAGTGTAGTATAGTATAGACTAGTGGAAACTCGTATAGTGTAGTATAGTATAGACTAGTGGAAACTAGTATAGTGTAGTATAGTATAGACTAGTGGAAACTCGTATAGTGTAGTATAGTATAGACTAGTGGAAACTCGTTCAGTGTAGTATAGTATAGACTAGTGTAAACTCGTATAGTGTAGTATAGTATAGACTAGTGGAAACTAGTATAGTGTAGTATAGTATAGACTAGTGGAAACTCGTATAGTGTAGTATAGTATAGACTAGTGGAAACTCGTTCAGTGTAGTATAGTATAGACTAGTGGAAACTAGTATAGTGTAGTATAGTATAGACTAGTGGAAACTCGTATAGTGTAGTATAGTATAGACTAGTGGAAACCAGTATAGTGTAGTATAGTATAGACTAGTGGAAACTCGTATAGCGTAGTATAGTATAGACTAGTGGAACCCAGTATAGTGTAGTATAGTATAGACTAGTGGAAACTAGTATAGTGTAGTATAGTATAGACTAGTGGAAACCAGTATAGTGTAGTATAGTATAGACTAGTGGAAACTCGTACAGTGTAGTATAGTATAGACTAGTGGAAACTCGTATAGTGTAGTATAGTATAGACTAGTGGAAACCAGTATAGTGTAGTATAGTATAGACTAGTGGAAACCAGTATAGTGTAGTATAGTATAGACTAGTGGAAACTCGTATAGTGTAGTATAGTATAGACTAGTGGAAACTCGTATAGTGTAGTATAGTATAGACTAGTGGAAACCAGTATAGTGTAGTATAGTATAGACTAGTGGAAACTCGTATAGTGTAGTATAGTATGGACTAGTGGAAACTAGTATAGTGTAGTATAGTATAGACTAGTGGAAACCAGTATAGTGTAGTATAGTATAGACTAGTGGAAACTCGTATAGTGTAGTATAGTATAGACTAGTGGAAACTCGTATAGTGTAGTATAGTATAGACTAGTGGAAACTCGTATAGTGTAGTATAGTATAGACTAGTGGAAACTCGTATAGTGTAGTATAGTATAGACTAGTGGAAACTCGTATAGTGTAGTATAGTATAGACTAGTGGAAACCAGTATAGTGTAGTATAGTATAGACTAGTGGAAACTCGTATAGTGTAGTATAGTATAGACTAGTGGAAACTCGTACAGTGTAGTATAGTATAGACTAGTGGAAACCAGTATAGTGTAGTATAGTATAGACTAGTGGAAACTAGTATAGTGTAGTATAGTATAGACTAGTGGAAACTCGTATAGTGTAGTATAGTATAGACTAGTGGAAACCAGTATAGTGTAGTATAGTATAGACTAGTGGAAACTCGTACAGTGTAGTATAGTATAGACTAGTGGAAACTAGTATAGTGTAGTATAGTATAGACTAGTGGAAACCAGTATAGTGTAGTATAGTATAGACTAGTGGAAACTAGTATAGTGTAGTATAGTATAGACTAGTGGAAACCAGTATAGTGTAGTATAGTATAGACTTGTGGAAACTAGTATAGTATAGACTAGTGGAAACTAGTATAGTGTAGTATAGTATAGACTAGTGGAAACTAGTATAGTGTAGTATAGTATAGACTAGTGGAAACTAGTATAGTGTAGTATAGTATAGACTAGTGGAAACTAGTATAGTGTAGTATAGTATAGAATAGTGCTTATGAAGACAAAATGTTTAAATATTATTTGAGAGGTGTGTATTTATTTCTTCTCCCTGCATCATGCTGAGATCGTGGCGCAATCAAAAGTGGTAACATGACGTGCCACTAGGAGAGAAAACATAATCACTTGTCTTGTTTAGAACCATAAACTATTTAGTACTTGTTAAGAATTAAAAGGTAACAGTTGTTATCAAGCCGTCATGTTGGTTGCTTTTCTTATCAGAAAGGTTCCAGTTCAGAAAGCAAGGAACTCTTGGCCATTAGGTAGTTATACAAGGAAACCATTGAAGCACCATTATTCTTTCGATTCTTAAAAAAAGATTTTCTCCCCAATTTTGTTGTGGCCAGTTCCCATCTGCCAGCCTTGTCACCCCTGTTGAAAAAATAAAAAAAAAAAACACAAAAAACAACCCCAATAGAAACTCTTATCGAATTTGTAATGGTTTTAATGATTATAATGGAAATTGTATTGGTTTTAATGGGAACTCTAATGGTCCCTGTGGGTCTGGTCATTTTTTGCCTTCTATTGGTGGCATGTTATGTCTAGTGGATACCATTAAGGACCAATAATGGTAATGGTAATGTTTTTAATACTTAGCTGATGTTTTGTAATAGTATTTGTAGTGGAAACCATTAGAATTTCTGTCAAGGTTTGTAATGTTGTTTTTTCAGCAGGGACATGACAACTACTAACCTGGGAGATGAAAAAGCTAACACATACTTCCTCTGAACAAGTGAAACCAGCCAAACTGCTTCTCGTGGGATGGTGTAAGCACAATCCACCCTCTTCTGCATACATGAGCTCACAGGTGCCCATGATTGGCTAGTCTTGCTGTGATTGACACGGGAGAAAGAGTATGTTCCTCCCACCCAGAAGAGCATGGACAAGTTCGATAACAAGTTTGAATCATGATGATGGAGCCAAAGTACCCTTATTTGAAGAGTATAAATTTAAAAAATAGCTGTGTTTATTCTGATCATTGCTGTCTTGAGTATTATTACTATACAAACGCTCGGTGCTGAGAAAGGGAGATTTGAATGAACTTGTGTAGAAATGTTTCCTCACTCGTACGCGCGAGTGTAAAAGGAAACAGTAACAGAAACACGTGCATGAGTTATGGGTCTCACTGTGGATTGAAACATTGGTTAAAATGTCTGTTATGTCAGATAGGTGTGAGACAGATGACTTTCGAGACGCTTCAGACAGACTTTTTGTGTGAATTTTGGCATTGTTGTGGAGAATAAAGCTGAAGCAAGCACGCGCGGTGGAGAAAGAAAAGTGAACAAAAGGCCAAGAAGTATGGCGATTACGATCTGCTGGGATTTCCCTATTTCTTTGTTGTTGTTTTTTTTTTTTTTTATTGTACTCAATCAATCATGTGACCATCAGTTCATCCGTTTACACAGGTGAGTTCTGGATTAGTCCAATTTGTCATCTACACACTGAGGCAGTTTGTTAGAATAACAAATAGATCGAAGCTCATGTGCCCCCTTCTCATAGAGAAGCGCACTATCCCTGACACATCTGTACCTTTCTGTCACCTCTGGCTACAGCACATTACTCACGTCCCCTATCATCTCTCTCTCTCTCTCTCTCTCTCTCTCTCTCTCTCTCTCTCTCTCTCTGTTTCTTCACTTCCTGACTCTACGTGATACATCATCTTGCTTTCCGTTCTTTCAGAAAAAATCTTTTTCATGCAAGCGTGCCATTTATCAAACTCATGTCTCGTGTGTGAGCTACAAGAACACCTCTCCGTCATTCGTCCATGTGTTCGTTTGTGTTTTAACAACAAAAAAAATAAAACATTTAAAAACTGGTTTGTGCAGGAGAATGAAAAATATGCTCACTAAAGGTACTTCACATGAGCAAAGACTACAAGTGTCACAACAATGTCCCACAACAATGTTCTTACTTACTTTATAGCTCTCTCTCTCTCTCTCTCTCTCTCTCTCTCTCTCTCTCTCTCTCTCTCTCTCACTTACTGTGAAAGCACAACCTCCTCTGTCCTGTAGAGTTCCCGATGGTGGAAAACGTATTGATACAAAGCGCTGATACTGGAGACTCCTTCCTCAAAGGTTAAACATCTCCTCACACTAAACGTCACCACGTCCACGCATTGTTACTATAGAAACGATGGCATATTAAACCGAGCGCATTCATATATACGGTACATGCGATTTGAATTACAACATTTGAATGAACACATTCGAACCAATCAGACTCGAGACTCTGAAGACGTTTTCTACTTTTAGATGTAAGAGCGCGTGTGAAAATTGTAGTCACGCCGTTAGACGTTCAAAGGCAGTGGGTTGGATTTAGAAGCAGCGCATTCTGAGCATCGAGCTCGTTTTCAGCTGTGTTTTTTTTTTGTTTTGTTTTGTTTTGTTTTGTTTTGTTTTGTTTTGTTTTAGAAACCTGATATAACGAATAAAACACAGCAAGCAGCGTGTTGTGCAATTCCTCTTCCTCCGCCTTCACGCAAGGAGTAGTGGGCAATATTAGCCGAAAACTTGTTCACGGATCCCCACTTAGGAGTACTGGACCACCCGGGTACCTTTGGGAAACTTATGTCAAGATACTATGATTTGTGGCACACTAATTCTAATCTCAGACACTATACAGGAAGGATAGTTGGCGAATCGGGACGCAGCATTAGTTTCAGTGCAAAGCCTTGTTGTCTTGTTCTGAGCCGCGTTTCTTTGTTGCTGTGTATCCTAGTTTGTTGTTTCGTGTATTTCCAGGTTTACTTCCTGGTTTCGATCAATGCCTGTGTTTACGTTTGCGATTGTGGATATTCTGCCTTTGATACCGCCTGCTGGTTTCTTGACCCATGCTTGGATTTATGATGACAATTTCTGGTTTGTGCGCAATAAATCACACGCTGAGTTTACTCACTTTGCCTCGTTGCCCTACCGCATGTTACACAATGAGTCACAAATGCTACACGGAGAGATTTTAGTTGTCGTGTTGTTTTTTTTAATGAAGAAGAGTGTGTTTTTTTTTTTTTATTCGTTTTAGTTTTCATAGGTGTTTGTGCTGCATCTCATACAACTGCAAGCAAACTCAAACGATGGAGACACACCCAATGTAGTATTTGGACTCATCACAGACAGGAGTTAGTCTCAGAACCAAAAAAAAAACCCAAAACATGTTGTTCATGGTGTTGAAAGTTCTCGCACATGTCATGACACCACCATGTTTGTTTCAAAACATCTTCTTATTCTCGATGTTTACCGCCAGCTTAACGTAGGCAGAAAGCAGACAGAGGATGCACGTGTGCGTATATAAACACACTATTTGAATCAAAGGAAGCACGAAAAAGACTTCTCAGCATGAGAGAGGCCAGTTCGGGACTATCATGTGTCCAGTTAAGAGTTCTGTGCGCTGCCGTTGGCACCGTTCTCCATTTCACATAAAGCTGTATATTGTTGGATCTCACCCGTAACGTAACCCTCGGTTCACGCAGCACTCACTCTATACGCATTAATAAAAGTAACGTATGCCTCTACTCTGCCAAAAACGCTGCAGTCTCTCCAGCCCTCCACTAGCAACTTCCTCGTTTTCTCAATTTCTCTTATTAGCGTTCCCACTGAGGTCGTGCAGATTACCTCGATAAAGCGGGAAATTAGGGGAGTCTGAGGTTACCCTGCAGTCCAGCCTCAAATCGGATCCATATGATGAATAAGCCCATGTTGAACTCTTTCTTTATTATTATTATTTGCTGCAGTCAGGTCAAGAATGAAGGTTCGAGATGCGTCCTGGCTTTACGCAGGGGACCGTGCTTCAAGGATTCTCACCCAAAACATTTCTGAATTGTATTATTTGTTTAAGAACTAATTCAAATAATACAGTGAATTGTTAAGGAGTATGTGGACTCGTTAGAGTGATGGATCCTAATCTGATAGAAAAGTGACGTGTGTGTGTGTGTATGAGAGAGAGAGAGAGAGAGAGAGAGAGAGAGGTAGCTGCTGCTACTGTTTGCACAGTAATTATCAGCTATAAGATGACATAGTCTTGAATCATAGCTTACTCCTCCTGGGCTTATAAACAACTTTCCTCCTATTTGTGTGTGTGTGTGTGTGTGTGTGTGTGTGCTTGATGTTTACATCTGGTTCCTCATGTTAGTGTAATGAGTAACATCACTATGAAAATACACTGCGTATAGAAAGTGGAAGTTGAATGAATGCCTGTAGAATTGTTTCACTTCACCGATATATGCAAGTGAAAAAGAAAACCGACACAGCGTGTAGCGTAAAAGGAACCCGTAAAGGTTCTGTGTAGAACCGTACAGCTGAGTGTTTTCTTCATTTTTTTTCCTCCATTCTCACTGACCATCATCTCACTGACCACGTGCACATCCACATCCACATGTACATCCACAACCACTTCCACATGCATGTGCACATGCACATCCACATGCACATCCATATCCTCATCTACATCCACGTCCACGTCCACATCCACGTCCACGTCCACATGCACATCCATATCCTCATCTACATCCACGTCCACGTCCACATCCACGTCCACGTCCACATGCACATCCATATCCTCATCTACATCCACGTCCACATGCACATCCACGTCCACGTCCACATGCACATCCATATCCACATCTACATCCACGTCCACATCCACTTCCACGTCCACATTCACAACCACATTCAAATTCACGTCCAGGTCCACGTCCACATCGACATCCACGTCCACGTTCATGTCCATGTCTATGTCCACGTCCACATCCACATCCACATTCACGTCCACGTCCACGTTCACGTTCACATCCACGTTCATGTCCATGTCCACATCCACATCCACGTCCATGTCCACGTTCACGTCCATGTCCACGTCCACCTCCACATCCACCTCCACGTCCATGTCCACGTCCACATCCACATTCATATCCACATATACATCCCCATCCACATCCACATCCACATTCACATGCACATTCACTTTCACATACACATTCACATGCACATTCACGTTCGCATCCACGTCCACATCCACATTCACATCTGTATTCACATGCACATTCACTTCCACATTCACATTCACATACACATTCACATGCACATTCACTTCCACATTCACGTTCGCATCCACGTCCACATCCACATTCACATCCACATCCAAATTCACGTCCATGTCCACGTCCACGTCCACGTCCACCTCCACATCCACATACATGTCCACATCCACATACACATACACATCCCCATCCACGTCCACATCCACATTCACATGCACATTCACTTTCACATACACATTCACATGCACATGCACTTCCACATTCAGGTTTGCATCCACGTCCACATCCACATTCACATCTGTATTCACTTCCATGACCACATCCACATGCACATTCACATGTACATCCATGTTCACTTCCAGATTAACGTCCACATCCACATCCAGATTTACAAGCACATTCACTTCCACATTCACGTTCACATCCACGTCCACATCCACGTCCACATCCACATTCACATCTGTGTTCACGTCCACGTCCACATCCACAGGCACATTCACATGCACAACCATGTTCACTTCCAGATTAACGTCCGCATCCACATCCACATCCACATTCACATCCACATTCAGATTAACGTCTACATGCACATCCACATCCACATCCACATTCACATCCACATCCACATTCAGATTAACATCCACACCCACATCCACATGTACATTCACATCCACATCCACATTCAGATTAACATCCGCATCCAACATCCACGTCCACATCCACATTCAGATTAACGTCTACATGCACATCCACATCCACATCCACATTCACATCCACATCCACATTCAGATTAACATCCACATCCACATCCACATGTACATTCACATTCACATCCACATTCAGATTAACGTCTACATGCACATCCACATCCACATCCACATTCACATCCACATCCACATTCAGATTAACATCCACATCCACATCCACATGTACATTCACATCCACATCCACATTCAGATTAACATCCACATCCACATCCACATGTTCATTCACATCCACATCCACATTCAGATTAACATCCGCATCCAACATCCACGTCCACATCCACATTCAGATTAACATCCGCATCCACATCCACATTCAGATTAACATCCGCATCCACATCCACATGTACATTCACATCCACATCCACATTCAGATTAACATCCGCATCCACATCCACATTCAGATTAACATCCGCATCCACATCCACATGTACATTCACATCCACATCCACATTCAGATTAACATCCGCATCCACATCCACATGTACATTCACAACCACATCCACATCCACGTCCACATCCACATCCACATCCACGTCCACATCCACATTCAGATTAATGTCTACATGCACATCCACATTCACATCCACATCTACATCCAGATTAACATGCACATCCACATGTACATTCACATCCACGTCCACATTCAGATTAATGTCCACATCCACATGCACATCCACATGCACATTCACTTCCAGATTAATGTCCAATCCACATAAATGAGGGTAAACGCAAAATATGGCTGCATAACACTGTGCAGTGCTGAAATACTAAAGCTGCTACTGAGG
>NC_030422.2:29335099-29352599 GCF_001660625.3 Ictalurus punctatus
TAGAGAGAGAGAGAGAGAGAGAGAGAGAGAGAGAGACGCACACGTGGACAATAAGCAGAGACTCAAAACTAAATGAGCCAGACTGATAGCAGATGAGGCCTTAGGTCACCAGGATGATGGCTCAATGATTAACAAACTGAGATGCCTCGTGAGCGTGGCGTGGATTAGTAAAAATGTGATAAAAATGTAAAAAAAAAATAAATTAAGTAAAAAACATAAACTACCACTCTGTCTATTAGTGCCACATTAACAAGTTGGCCTATTAACGCAAATATATACACATATTATATATATACATATAATTATACATAAGCAAAAATTTAGATAAAAATCATGGACTACGTTTTTGCAATAAAAATCAATTTGTTAATAATAATAATAATAATAATAATAATAATAATAATAATAATAATAATAATAATAATAATAATAATAAACGCGTCATTTTCTGTCGGATTGTTCTTTAAATTAAAATTAAATATTCAAAATCAGAGCGATCCTAAACAAATGATTGTGTGTGTGTGTGTGTGTGTGTGTGTGTGTGTGTGTGTGTGTGTGTGTGTGTGTGTGTGTGTGTGTTTTAAAGACCATAATTTAAGGAATATCATATTTGGCAAGCAAATGTGTATTAATATTTTGCACAAATAATTTGTTATTTTCATGATCTCTGGAAAAGTGTAAATTAGAGTAATGCAAGAAATGTATATTTATCCACGTCTTTAAAAACGCTTAATAATAATAATAATAATAATAATAATAATAATAATAATAATAATAATAATAAATTAATTCTTGATTTTTATCTAATATCTCTATCACTCATTGTCAATTTTACCAAAAATTAAAAACAATCATATATTGCAGTTTTTGGACCAAGTAAAAAAAATAACTTTGGTTTTGTTTTGTTCTGATTTATTTTGGATTTTATTTTATTTTTTTTTATTTTATTTTTTTTACCCGAAAAGCAGACAAATTGTCCCGCTGTTTCATGTGTTGCAAAACTTTGACACTTTCAGTCTTTGCAACACTTATTGTAAATTAGTTCAACTTCACAGACTGCGTTTAAGATTCATTTTTCAAGGCCACAGCAGAATAATAATGTTTAACGGTGCTTTAAGAAATCAGGCGTAGCCTACGTCTTTAGCTCAAATAAAATGGTCATTTATTAAACAAAGAATGCAGTTCCTTCAGAATATTTTTTTTTCAACAAAAATGAGATAATTTGAATGAATATTATTGCGATATACACGTTTCCGTTCCCTTGTTATAATGGAACATTTCTGCACAATTAAAGGTAACTCAGTTTTTAGAAACAAAACGGTTCGAGTGTTTGGTCCATAATACTCCGGTTACATTTCAGAAATAAATTACTATATGCAATTTACACGTAATAACAAGTCCGTGAAAAGCTGGCGTATGTTTTTTTTTTTTTTTTTTTTTTTTTTTTCTTTTAAGCAAACCATATATCTCGCAAAAGCGAAAAAGGAGACTTACGTGTTATTTGCAGTAACACTGTCCATAATAAACCAACACCATGTGTTTGTGTGTTCAGTCCATGGCGAGGAGAGGGTAATAAGTATCAAAGACTCTCTGTTTATGGAGGAAAAAAAATAAAGAGGACATGAGGGGGGAAATAAAATAACAAAAAATATATATATCGCAAAAAAATGGACTTTGGGTCAGAACTTGCTGCAGTCGTAGACAAAAGCCCCAGACGCTCGGTATATGGACTGGCTCGAAGGAAAGGACATCTGACAGCTGTTATTTCCGTTCACAGGGGAGTTATTCAAGCCGATCCGCTGTGACTCGAACATTTCTCGCACAGAGTGAAAGTTCTGCTGCTGCGTCGGGTAGGTGGCGCCGAGGTGGCCCAGGTCTCCGGCCTGGTTCAGGTACCACGAGGCGAGGCGACCCTGATGCGAATGAGGATGGTGTCCATCCTGGCTTGAACCAAGGTGGCCGGCGTGGCCCAGCGAGGACGACGAAGCGGCGGTGGTCGTGATGGAGTAGTCGGGCAAAGTCTCGTCAAGCGAGGTGGTGCTGGCGGCGGTGGTGCCGGCGCGCTCTGCCGCGTACAAGCTCATGGCCTGCATGTTGCAGTGGTAGGTGGCGTGCGAGGTAGTGGAGACGGCGCCCTGGTTGCAGGGCGAGCTGTACGCTGCAGGCTGGCTCGGTGAGTAGTTAAGGGACAACGAAGGGCTTATACCTGTCCGCGTGGAGGCCGCGAGAGACGGCGTGAGTTCCCCGGCGCCCTGCGGCGAGCCGCGCAACGACGTCATGATGTTGTCCACGCTGAAGCCTTGCGCGTGCCCGTGCCCGTGGTGTGGATGTTGTTGTTGTTGGTGGTGGTGTGTGTGATGCTGCTGCTGCTGCTGCTGCTGCTGCTGCTGCTGCTGCTGCTGCTGCTGCTGCTGCTGCTGCTGCTGCGGCTCTCCGCCACCGCCGTCCAGGCCCACGGAGCGAGCCGAAGATGACGGCACACTGTGCGGGCTGCCGCTTGACATGCTACTGCTGCTGCTATCAGGGCTCTCGATCTTAGGAACCGCACCGAGCGCGGGTGACACGGCCTGCGGTGGCGTGCACGCACCGTTCTCAGTCTTGATGTCCTGAATGCGCACTGGTGGTGTAGCAGTCGGCTCCTGTTGCTCGCGGCCCTGTTGCTGCTGCGGCTGCTGGCGAGAGGACGTGGCCTCCTTGAGCTGCCGGTCTTCCTTCTCTTTCAGAACGTCTTTCTTCTTGAAGCGACGCCGCCGTCGCAGGAAGCTGCCGTTCTCAAACATGTTATACGAGTCCGGGTCAAGCGTCCAGTAGCTGCCCTTTCCCGGCTTCTTGTCATCGCGCGGAACTTTAACGAAGCACTCGTTGAGCGACAGGTTATGGCGAATGCTGTTCTGCCAGCCTTGCTTGTTGTCCCGGTAGAAGGGGAAGCGCTCCATGATGAACTGATAGATCCCGTTCAGGGTGATCTTCTTGTCCGGGGAGTTTTGGATGGCCATGGTGATGAGCGCGATGTAGCTGTACGGCGGCTTGACCATGTCCTTAGGCTGAGGCTGAGGCGCGTACGGCCCGTACGCCCGCGCCATGCTTCCCGGGTACTGCTCGTGCGCGGCGTGCGAGTACATGCTCATGGGCGTCGCCATGCCCGCGTATCCGCCGCCGGCCGCCGCCGCGCGATAGTAGCTCTGATCACCGCTAATGTACGGCACGACGCCCAGAGAGTTAGGGCTCGACACAGAGTAGCGCGCCTGCATGGTGATTATTCCGCCGACGACCGAAAAGCACCACAGAGAGATCCGAAACGACACAAATCCACTTTATGTTTCTTTTCCTTTTTTTTTAAGAAAATAAAAAAAAATCAAAAACAATGAGTCCAACGAGAAGCAAAAAAAGTCCACAAAATGTTCTCGTCCAGGGCCTCGGTACTGTCTATGAAGCCACCTCGCTCACTCACTCTTCTACTCTCTTTCTCTTCGCCGAAGCACGCATTGGAAAAAGTTTCTGAACTTCAGGGCATCCGTCAAGACGCGGGACTTTTTTCGTGCACGTTCATTTCTTTCCCTTCACTGCTTTTTTTTGCTGCCAGTAAGACTCCTCCCTAAAAACGTCGAAGTTGTCCAATGGGGAGGCTGGTCTATGCAAAACGAGGAACTTCTAGTCTCACACACACACACACACACACACACAGTCGGAGGGAGGGAAAAAAGCGAGAGGAGGTGTTGGGACGTCCCAAAACACCCGGCCAATAACACACCACACACTCGGTACAATAACCGCTATCTGCAAGTAGATAGCAGACAAGCCTATGCACAACCAATAGAAAACGTTTTATATTTATTTATTATATTAATATTAATATCATGTTTATTTATCTATTTAGATTAATAGAATTAAACAGGGATAACATGCTATAATAAACATTTCCAATCAATGATACCTATGGAAGTAGTTATTATTATTATTATTATTATTATTATTATTATTATTATTATTATTATTATTATTATTATTATTTATTTATTTATTTTTTTTTTCTTGTATATGACACGCGGCTTCACGTTTTCATTCAATTAATCGGTCGTTTCTTAGTTGATATCCGTAAACCTGTGCACTTTTTAGACTTCATCTAAGACAAACAGCAGGGATTAGCCTTTTCTTTGTTGCACTAATTTACTGCAAAGGCTTGCAACCGTTCCCCGACTCAATGAATCATCCCATTAGAGGCGAAATTAGCTGCGAACATCTGTTTCCAAACAAGCAATTAAAGACAAAAAAGAGGGAGGGTGTATGCGCGGGTAATAATCTCCCCGCGTTTCCTTCCTGCGTGTTTGCGTCCTAACGTGAGCGCTTCATTAACGCGGGATGCTTGCATTAAAAAAAAAAAAAAAAAAAAAAAAAAAAAAAAAAATTATGAAGCTTTGGATCAAAGCGCCACGGGGGGAATGAAGACAGAGCGCGCGAGCTCATCACGGCCGAGGTGAGGTGCGAAAAGTTTGCTACTTCGAGCTGCACAGGGGGGAGTTAAATAGCAACCAAACGGAGAAAGCCAAACACCCACCATGTGTCAGTGCTGGTCAAAAGCTGGGGAGAAAGGAGTACTGAAATGCATGCGCTTTTGTTTCGTTTAATTACGCGGCACATAACACTACTACTACTAATACTAATACTACTACTACTAATACTACTACTACTACTACCTAATACTAATACTAATACTACTACTACTACTACTACTACTACTACTACTACCTAATACTAATACTAATACTACTACTACTACTACTACTACTACTACTATTACTACTACTAATACGAATACTACTACTACTACCACCACTACTACTACTACTACTACTACTACTACTACTACTACTACTAATAATAATAATAGTTTGTGACACAACAATTATCGACTGTGTGGGCTGCAATCTGAAAATGTATTATTATTATTATTATTATTATTAGTAGTAGTAGTAGTAGTAGTAGTAGTAGTAGTAGTAGTAGTATTTGGTAATCTTTTTCTTTTTTTTTTTTTTTTTTAGATATCTTCAGTTATTATGTCCGCAAACATTTCTATACATATATCAAAATTGTGCATTTGTTTAATCGAAACAAAACAGTACAGAAAATGTAAACAAATCTAAATATAAAAACATTACCCAAAATTTGTTTCATTGAAAATATATTTTTTTGTGGTATATTCGTTTAAAATCATTTCACTCTTCTTCTTCTTCTTCTTCTTCTTCTTCTTCTTCTTCTTCTTCTTCTTCTTCTTCTTATTATTATTATTATTATTATTATTATTATTATTATTATTATTAGTGGCAGTAGTAGTAGTGTTAAATTCTTGAAAGTATTATATAAGTAATAATAATAAATAAATAAATAAGTTAGCAATTCAAGCGTCCAATTCAAGCGACTAATCCCGCATTTTCATGTAAACACAACAGAATAACCAACTTCATTTTCACAGGGGCGACAGTAGCGCAGTCAATTTCTTTCTTTCTTTCTTCCTTCCTTTCTTTCTTTCTTTCGTTCGTTCGTTCGTTCTTTCGTCATTTCTTTCTTCATTCATTCTTTCTTTTTCCATTTATCCAAAAAAATAAAACCATCTACACATTTTGCTAATCACCTTCCTCTTGGAATCACGTGTTAACACAGTCTTGTAATTTTGTTTTGCATCGTGTATGTTAAATCACAATCGAATTTCAGCTTGAACAAAAACAAAGAGGTTACTGTGTTTGACTAAATGATCAGATTATTATTTTTATACATTGAGTCAATAAGATTTGGGGAGGAAAGGTGCTGCAGCTGTGAGTGCTAATTTCTCGGCCGTATCTTCTCTTAATCCCTTTAAAGAAGTGACCGTGAAAGACTCCTTACACACACACACACACACACACACACACACACACACACACACACGCATGAACTTTTTCCCTTCGGCCCGAGGCTGTTTGTACAAACTAGCACCGTTAATCCTGACCCTCTGTGCGACTTCACCCACCCCGAGATTCTCCAAACCGCCCTCCGTTAAACGAGTGACTCCTGGATGACTGATCCGAGTGTGTCCTCACTTTTATTCAGTTCTAATAAATTCAATTTAGAGTAGCTTTATTAGCAGGAATGCATATTACACGGTGTTTCCAAAGCATCAGGTAAACTATAAGAATCAGAGCAGCAATGAAATCAAATGAGCCTATAATAACAACAACAACAACAAC
Organism: Ictalurus punctatus; assembly: GCF_001660625.3. Lineage (NCBI taxonomy): Eukaryota > Metazoa > Chordata > Actinopteri > Siluriformes > Ictaluridae > Ictalurus > Ictalurus punctatus. Next base: position 29,341,321 of record NC_030422.2, read on the forward strand.
AACAACAACAACAACAACAACAATAATAATAATAATAAAGAATTTAAATAAAAACAGCATTAATAGCAAGGCAATAATAGTAGTAGTTCCAACAATAGTAGCAGTATATAAATAGAAATAGAAATATTTACATTTATATTTACATCATGGTACGTGGTGTACAATGTGATGTATATGAATAGAATATCTATATAAATACGCCAATTGAGATATTAAGGTCTGTAGATGGTTTCTAAAAACAAAGCAGTGTTTCAATTCGTTAGTGCTCATAAACATAGCCCATGTTGTTCATTATGACTCTGCTGTTATTTGATGCTTTCCCATGCTCACATTTCGATAAAGTTGCATGAGTCGAGCCGTATACAACGGTGAAAACGGTGATCGCGATAAAAAAAAAATAAATAAAAATAAAAAGAACGATCAGCTATTGTGACATATTTACGTCTCCCAAATACACCTTTTTTTTTTAAAATAAATAAATAAATAAAACTATTGCAATGTGAATATTTAGAAGAAGAAAATGATACTGAAGCGAAATTATTAGTTTGAATTTGTTGTTTGTTATTATTTTGTGTTTATATATCAGTATGTAATATTAGTAGGATTAATACTACCACTGTTGGGGAATAATAATAATAATAATAATAATAAGAAGAAGAAGAAGAAGCAGAAGCAGAGAAAGAACAACAACAACAATAACAACAACAATCATAATAATACTAGTAATAATAATAATAATAATAATAATAATAATAATAATAATAATAATAATAATAATAAGGGCTTGTCATCGAAAAATATATAGTATTCAAATTCTGCAGTTCAAAAGCTACAATGTGTGGCTCCAAATGAACAACCAAAGATAAAACCAGGCTGAATAAGTGGGGATAAAAGGAGAAAATAAAGTACAGAGAAAGACATCGCGACCCCCTGTAGCTGTGCATGTACTTAGAGCTCCCTCTTTCGTTCATCTACTCAGTTGTGTCACTGCTTCCTCACTGCTTTCCCTGCAAAGGATCACTGGCTGCTTAAAATATGCTGTTGGGATCTCAGTTTCTTCCACTTCTCCTTAATGTACATCCAAGACACTTCTTGAAGCCTTGATTGTCTGTTTGATAGTAGCTACAGCATGCAGTGAAATGCTCACTTCATGCAACAACATAACAACAATACACACAAACGTAAATGATGTTTATGAGTGCAGAGTGAGAGAGTATTATTAGCCCACAGGTAATATTTTTGCTGTTGGTCATTTAATCGGTTTAACCTTGTGAGTGTGTGAAGTGTGTAGTGTAAAGCTACAAAAGGGAACAACAACAACAACAACAAAATACTACGAAGATGTTAAAAAGATGTATATGGTTTGTAAATTAATGTGTTTCTTCTTCACTGCATTTTCATATTTGCTAACACCAATGTAATAACATTAGTGTTGCAGTGTGTCCAGTGTATAGCTTTTGGTCTTGTTTGAGTATTTGATATCTGTAACGAGTTCAACACCCAAATAAAGAATTCAGTCACATTTTATGCGTGTAGAGCACTGTTAAACAAGAGGCATGCTCACAAAGCAGGTTTAGAAATTGATCTAGAACCCTAATGAGCAAGTCAGAGACTACAGTCGGTCCAAAGAAAACCTTTCTGATGCAGCATACGACGTTTTCTTTGGCATATGAGACACTTTTAGGGAAAAAAAAGAGGACATTTTCAATGGTACTTTAAGGGTTTATTGGCTGATTATGGGTTCTTAGCTCGTAGTCTTACAAGGTTTCTATTTATCCAGTGATAATTAAGGGTTTTTCTATATATCAGATAATTAAGGGTTCTTAACCTCCTAAATTGATTTCTGATATGGTTTCCGGACAGAAGGTTCTACATAGAACCTGGGTAAGTGTCCAAAATGTGTTACACATGATAAATGAATGCACTAAGAACATGTCAGGTGTTCAACATTTTGTTAAACTGGTTTGGTACTTGGTACAGCCTTCTTCTTTAAGGGTTCAGTGGATGATCAAAGGTTCTTAGCCTCCTAAAAGAGTTCTACTTGGAAACTGTTCTAATATGGAGACATCCTGTTGTAAGATTGTACATGGAACTTTAAAGGGCTCCCCTAAAGATGCCAACCAAACAAGCTTTAAGGGTATATATATATATATATATATATATATATATATATATATATATATATATATATATATATATATATATAGATATATATATATAGAATAATTTATGAATGTATGAACTGGAAACTTCCAAATTATAAGTAATTGTTTTCTCCTTAATATCTAGAACCTGTCTTTGTATATGGTACACTCTTAGCAAAAAGGGTTCTCCAGTGGTTATACATTTTCTAGGAGTATGAGTGCCGCAATCTCTTATATACTGGAAATTATTTTCTAAATATCTAAAGCCTGTAAGGTGTTCTTTAATATATACTGTATGTCCTGGTTGTCGGTATAGTCTTTAAATATATGGTTCCTGAAGGGACAGACAAAAATCCCTTAAGGGTTCTACAGACTGTGTATATGTATTAACTGGGGAGGAATGTGGTACAAACTCTAAATTATTGGTCACTTTTTGCTTTTTAATACATAGAACCTTGGTGCAGTCTTAGAAAAATGGTTTTTCCATAGTCCTTTAAGGGTTCCTTGGATGTTTAAGGCTTCTACTTGGTCCCCTTTGTGATAGGGAAATACTCTGTTGTAGGACTTTAGAACTATTGAGGGTTCTCCGGGGACAATTTGGTTCTACATTTTCTAGGAGTGTGTGTATTAACTAGGCAATTGTGCGTACAAATTGCAAATTACTGGTAATTATTTTCTTCTTAACAACTAGAACTTTGGCACAGTCTTAGAAATAAATGATTCCATTAATGGTTCAATGGATGATTAAGGGTTCTTGGCCCCCTGAAATGCCTCTACTCCTTTTCTCACAGGAAAACACTCTGTTGTAGGGTTCTATGCAAAACCTTAAAGGGTTCACACAAGCAGACAACTGGAGAACTTTTAAGAGTGTACTGTTTGAGGTGCTTTCATTAGAGCTGAAGAATTCAGACATATATACTGTAGCTCAATATATCAGTCATTTATTTGCCAGACAAACAAATATTATGTTTCCTGTGATTATAGACAAATGCCTGGACTACTGAAGAACCATTAAAGGTTCGAAATGTTCTAAGAGTGCAGGAGTCCAGCACATCCAGCGTCACACAGAAAAGAAGAGGAATTATTTGACGTTGCTGCCCCCGTGTGTTTAATGCTCTAATAGCAGATAAAAAGGGAGAGGAATTATTGCGTTGCTTTTAACGGTACTAATTACAGAACCACAAATGAGGTGTGAGTGTAAATTTGTAACTGTAACTTTGTAACATAATGTCAAGTGACATTAAGTCAAATGAGCTTGTTTTTGGTCTTGTTAGTCTTATGCATATATATGCATATAATGCAGATAATGCATCTTATACAATACATGCAAAGGATTCAATTCAAATTAATTGTATTTCATATGTATAATAGTTTTAGCATTAGACTTTGTCAGAGAGCAGGTTTACAGAAGGAAAGGTTTTGATCTAGAACCCTAATGAACAAGCAGAGGCCAATAACAAAACAAACCTTTCTGATGTGAAATCAGATTCATAATGAAATCCGTCATCATATGGTTGACTGGAAAGAGGACTGATCACTGATCATTACAGGATACAGTCGTACTGAAATATGCACATTTACACGTCACTCACAGCAAGCATCTGTGTTTTCCTCTTAGAACAAAGTGTTTTGCTTTTAAAAAGGAGTTGAAAGTAAGGAAAATTCCTTCAAAAACAAAAGGTAAAAAATTAATACGAGATGGAAACAATATTTTCCGAGAACAAACATAGTGTGGACATACATATACAATAGACAAAAGCCCCGCCAGTGTTTTCCCATTAGAAGGGGTTTCAAATACAACATTTATGGACGTTTAATGAACCCATACGCACGCTTGAAGAAATGATGGTCATTATGATCGGTGTTTATGATTAGTTCAAATGTCTTGGTACGCTGTACGAGCTTCTTCTTTAAAATTCACTGGATGATTAAGGGTTCTTAATGTGCTGAAAGTATTTCCCTTTGTGAGAAAGAAGTTCCCAGGTGACAGCTGGTTCTAAGGCTGGGTTCCCCTAAAGGGACAAACGAATCAACTCTAAATTATTGGTGATGATTTTCTTCTTGTATTTATTTATTTATTTATTTACGTACTTATTTAATTAAGGACAATATACAAAATGTGCCAGAGTTATCCAAACAGACACATTTTTATCTTCATTTTCAATTTTAATATTTCAACAAACATAGAAAAGGTAACAAACAAAATTTTCCTTAAACAAATACAAAACGATCATACCACGGTCTCTACAAACTCTCACAATTTTGATTCAACAGCAACCATATTTTCAACTTTCTAGAAAAGCCACAATGGCTTGTTTAGTGTTTTACTTCTTTTAGTTCTGTTGGAAGTTTATTCCACTCATGGGTTCCTCTAAAAACAAACGATAACTGGCCAAAGGTACTTCTGCTCAATGGTATGATACAATCACTGCTTATACCCGCTCTTGAATACCATCCTGTCTATATATATATATATATATATATATATATATATATATATATATATATATGTGTGTGTGTGTGTGTGTGTGTGTGTGTGTGTGTGTGTGTGTGTGTGTGTGTGTGCATCTCAAAAAAATAATGTCAAGGAAAATTTCATTTTTTCCGTAATTTAATTCAAAAAGGGGAACTTTCATATATTATAGATTCATTACACATAAAGTGAAATATTTCAAGACTTTTTTTTTTTTAATCTCGATAATTACGGCTTACAGCTCACAGAAATCAAAAATCCAGTATCTCAAAATATTAGAATAAAGAATTTATAATACAGAAATGTATTTGTGAACAGTATGTTAATTTATGCACTGATACTCGGTCAGGGCTTTAATCCTTTTCTATGAATTACTGCATCAGTGCGGCGTGGCATGGAGGCGATCAGCCTGTGGCACTGCTGAGGTGTTCTGGAAGCCCAGGACGCTTTGATAGCGGTCTTCAGCTCGTCTGTATTGTCGGGTCTGGTGTCTCTCGTAGATTCTCTATGGGGTTCGGGTCAGGAGAGTCGGCTGGACGATAAAGCACGGTAATACCACGGTCAGCAAACCTGTTACTAGAAGTTTTGGCACTGTGGGAGGTGTCGAGTCCTGCTGGAAAAGGAAATCAGCATCTCCATAAAGCTCGTCAGCAGATGGAAGCATGAAGTGCTCTAAAATCTCCTGGTAGACGCTGCATCGACTCTCAACTTGAGAAAACACACTGGACCATCACCAGCAGTTACTGGTGTTGCTACTGATGTTGTCTCTACTTCAGGAGTGGCTTGGCACTAGGAATGTGACACTGCAACATTTCTGTAGTATAAATTCTTCATTCTAATATTTTGAGATACTGGATTTTTGATTTCCATGAGTTGTAAGCCGTAATTGTCGAGACTAAAACAAAAAACAAAAAAAGGCTTGAAATATTTCACTTTATGTGTAATGAATCTAGAATATATGAAAGTTCCACTTTTTGAATTAAATTAAAAACTGGTGGAGTAAAACCACTACAATGATGAAAGCTCTTTGGCTTTTAAACCAAAACCTTAAGAGTTTTCTTATAAACAGTCTCAAATGGTTTTGAAATAGACTTACAAGTTTGTGTCCATGTACTCATACAGTAAATGTGGTATGTGGAAGAATCTTGGAACTCATAAAAAAAACACTGTTGCCCCTTTAGTCAAGCTGTTTCTGATAAATCTCAAGTTTCACTGTGTTAACAATTTTCTTCACATGTACAACTTTCTTCATATGTACCTAGAACCTATCAAGTGTTTAAAATTTAACTAAACTGTCCTGGTACAGAAAAAAAAAAAAAGTTCAGTGGTTCTTGAATGGTTGGGTTTAAGATAAGGGTTCTTTGCCAGCTAAAAGTGCTCCATGTGGAAACCTTTCTGATAGAGAAAAGCTTTGGAGTTTACAAATTGGGCCTTAAAGGGTTTCCCTATAGACAACTGAAGAACCATCATTAGATGTTTCTGCCCCCTTGTGTTTATTACTCTAATAGCAGGTAAAGATGGTAAATGAATCATTGCAATACTTTGTAACAAACCACAAACCACTTGAGTGTAAGTGTAATTGTGGTTTTTCACTTTATAAATGATTTAAATTTACAAAATAAAAATAAAAACCCAGCATACTAATACTCATAACTTGCAGCTGAGTCGAGGAAAAGAAGAAAGGCTTTACTAAATGACAGTGGCAGCTTGGCATCCTGGGATTTAAACTTGCTGAACCGTAGTTCAACGACTTAAGCGCTGAGCTTTCCGCTTCCCATTTCTCAAGTGTAATATCAGAAACTGCCAAATTTCCTGACCAGTCTCCCCTTACAGAAAAGACACTTGAACTGCATGTGTAAAATTTACCTCTGAATTTTCTCCACATCATTCACTTTCTCATCATTTTCACGATTCTTTCTTTTTTCTTTTTTTTCTTTTTTTTTTTTTTTTCACATGATTTATTTTCACATGATTCATTCATTTCCACACATGATTCTTTTTTTTTCTTTACATATGATTTATTTTCACATGATTCATTCATTTCCACACATGATTCTTTTTTTTTTACATGATTTATTTTCACATGATTCATTCATTTCCAGACATGATTCTTTATTTTTTTTTTTACATATGATTTATTTTCACATGATTCATTCATTTCCACATATGATTTTTTTTACATGATTTATTTTCACATGATTCATTCATTTCCAGACATGATTCTTTTTTTTCTTTTTTTTTACATATGATTTATTTTCACATGATTCATTCATTTCTACACATGATTCTTTTTTTTTTTTTACACATGATTTATTTTCACATGATTCATTCATTTCCACACATGATTTTTTTTTTTTTTTTTTTTTACATATGATTTATTTTCACATGATTCATTCATTTCCACACATGATTCTTTTTTTTTTTTTTTTTTTTTTTTTTTTTTTTTTTTTTTTACATATGATTCATTTTCACATGATTCATTTATTTTCAACATTATTTTCACATTTTTTTGTCACATTATTTTCACATTTTTATGCACAATTTTGGAATTGTGTAGGAATTGTTTTTTTTTTTTTTTTAGGTTTGTGATTTGTCATATTACTCATAATCACATGTGATGCAGCCTCCTTCCATGTTTCACATTTATGGAAGGAGTCTCCAGTGTCAGCACTTAGTACTGTATCAGTAAGCAAGCAGGGTTTCGAGTTTATAGCTGTAAGTGATAACTGGAAGTAATTTATTTTGCAGATGTTTGAGAACATTACATGCAACCATAATTTTTTTTTTTTTTTAAAGTATGATGTGTTATTCCTTAATTCTTGAAATTGCTTTAATTTAAGAGGAATAAAACACTTTGGACAGAAAATTCAATATCTGGGTGGCAATTTTGATCTGCTTTGCTGCAGTCCACATCACACCATCATGTCATTGATTATTTTCCTATAACAGCATGCCTCCAAGTATATAACGCCATAACTGGAACATGCTCCAGTAGGTGGCAGCAATGAGCCATAGTGTTAGTTAAACTGCTAGTAATCTAAAGAAGAAAAATGGTGCAAGGAGAAAGGTCAATAATGTTTTAGTTTGTTTGTTTGTTTGTTTTGGTGTTCCTTTCTCAAGTTTGGAAGCTGGAAAGCATTTGTTTGCTTGCGCTCATGCCTGTCCTTCACTTGCAATCTTAAGTTCTGCAGGTGTCTAATCAATGCTTTAACTGATGGCCTGCTGGACTAAAATCTCCAAATAAATTAGTTCATCTTAATTGGTGGATCTCAAGCCAATTTCAGCTTTATATATATTTCACATGTCAGAGCCAGGCACTCGAGCGCTAGTGAATCATTTTTGTTTGGCAGGGTTAAGTTCCTGCTGAAATAAATAAAATAACAGACTGGACAGTACTCTAACAGATGGATTAGACTCACCATGCATGGTGCAGTAAGCTCGGAAGAAGCCCAGAATCCTGTCTTGGACATGTCCGTCCGTCCGTCTAAAAACTGAAGCAGTGTGCAGGTAAAACAAGCTGATTTTTTTTTTTTTTTTTGTAGCACTTTGAAGAATTTATGAGTCTAGGCATGTATATTTGATACTTTAAGAAGTAAAGTGTTTCCAAAGTTCTAGGAGGTGAGGTCATTCTTTTGGGTTATGCAGTTCAGAAAGTGTACATATGTATAAATCTGTCGTAAGCATCCAAACTGACATTTTCCACAATGAGGGAAAAATGTAGATACTTTGGGCTTAGCTGTTTGATTGATTGATTGTTTGTTTGATTGATTGATTGATTGATTGATTGATTTTTGAGAACTATATTAACTTAAATATGCACAAGTTCCATCTCAATCTCTATTTTTGTCTCAGTGGTTACACTTTTGCCATGTGCTGCAATTTAAATAACCACCAATTTTCATTCCTTTGGTTATTTTCCTCTCAATGTTATGATCAACATATCAAAGAACTTTAGTCCTTCAAAATCCTGGTGGAAACACAGTTTAGCTAATGTAGAGGAACTGGCATCTATTTTGGCTGGAATGTTAATAGAATGGCAGTTCAATGTTACCCCTCCTAAACGCTAATTCATCTGAATTCTTTCTTGCCTACACTATGCCAGCCTGACGACTGGATGAAGATGTACTGTGCATTGTGTGTGACGTTCACTGAATATAGGGAAGCCATTTTACTGCTTGCACTGGAACAATCTCTCCAATCGGTAGAAGTTGACCCCTCTATGGAGGAGCTAGCCTCACTTCACTCCTACCTGTTATATACCTAGGACAGCATATAAGGTGACTGTCCACCCACCTGATTGATGCAAGACAATCCATTTTGTCAGGGTAATTTGCTATGAAACAGGCACTGGACAGGAAAGCACAGATTTCAGTATCATGAACACAGCAAGACCAAATGAACTGTTCACAATGTCAATGTCAGTGGATGCCAAGTGGCACAAACAGATATGTGTTTTCATGTCAGTGAAAGGTGTAAAAGGTTTAGTTTGCTGGAGATGCAAGGCTTTTCTAACAAGAAAAGAGAGCTTGCGAGCTGTGCCCATCAGAGGAAGAATATCCACCATGGACCCTTACTGGCTGGGAAGCAGCATAGTGTGACAGAGGGTGTGGGGACCATCATGTGAGATGTACACATCAAAGAGCTGAAATTGAGGATGAGATAAGGCTGTATAAATAGGGCCTTGAGTCTGTGCATAGATTCAGATCACTTTGTGATGTCTCACTGATTGCATCTCGTGTTGTTGTTTTTTTTTTTTTGAACAATAAACTAGATTTTTGCCTCTTTTATCCAATGTGTTCTAGATTTTTGCTTTCAATTGTGCTTTTGAGTATGATCACTTTTTAGCACCACTAGTCATTTTTGACACGACAGTCCATCTGGACCTCAAGTTCTGGTTCTGAGATGTCACCACCTGTTGGTCTCCTTGTATAATGTGTCAGTCAGAAATATAAATTCTCACTTGTGACTATGGGTTTGACCCCTCAGAATGAATTGCAAACTAAAGATTGTGACATAGCAGTCCAGGAAATACTCTGATTGCAAGAGTCCCTATTACATGGGCCGTGTATGTCATAAAGTGGAGGCTGTTCCATAAATGGTGTGTCCCTCATCTACTGGACCCATTGTATCGCTCAATTGCTGAGGTACTCACTTTTCTTTCGGGACTGCTAGACAGCAGCAAGTCCCCAGTTACACTATTGATGTATGTGATGGCAATTGCAGTGCATCTCTTTGATTACAACCTTTCTGAATGTGTCAAGGTGCCTCCATCCTCCATGATACCCAAGACCTCAGTGTGGGATCTCCAGAGCTCTTAAGGCCTCTTCTTATGAGCCTATGAAAAATACTGATCTTGCTGATCTTGAAAATATAAAAGGCCTTTTTGTTGATCACTTCAGGAAAAAGATAGAGGGAACTACATGCTCTGGTGATAAGTTCACCTTCCAGGTATTGATTGCCAGATGACTCTGGGATAGCTTTGGGGTTAAACTCAGGTATTCTGGCCAAATTTATGAATCAATCAATTGACCTTGAAGAATTCCATGAAGGCAGGTTCTGCAGAACATTTCCTTTTGTGCCTGGACTATGTCCTGCTGTATTATACAAGCCAAATTGTGGCCATCATCAGACCAACAGTTCTTTTGTCATAGAGCAGGGGTCTTTAACGAAGCTCAGGCTTTAGGTTTCCATACCAACTAATCTGGAACCACACCTGATTCCACCTGTTGAATCTGTTCATCTTTGCCTTTAATTGGTTTTCAAGTGTGGCTCCTGGTTGGTTGGAATAAAAAGTTGCAACCACACCAACTTTTTCCAGATAAAATTGGAGGAAAGACACGAAGGGCTCCCTCGTGTCGACCATCATGGCCTATAGGTGGGCTGGAAACTCAGCACCTACCATGACATATTACTCTACTAGGAGTGTCTCCTTCTTTTGGCCATTAAGTAGATGTGTGCCACTTCAGGACGTCTCGTGGACCAATCCGCTATTTATAGCATATATGAACAAAATAAATACTTAAAAAAAAAAAAAAAAAAAAAAAAAAAAAAAACATACCAAATAGTTATTTGGCTGTCTCTGAAAAGTTTTGTAAAAAAGGAGTCTATTTAATCCCAACAATAAGGGGTGCAAATGCACCAACTGCACCGCATTTAAAACTGCATATAACTTTAGCATCACATAGATTGAGGGTGTTTGACATGTCCAGAGAAGGTCTAACCGGTTGTTGGTGGTAGAACATATGATATTCTCTAGTACAAACCCTAGGATATATAAGAAATTGGATACAGTGGTCATCTCACAAGAGGGTGAAGAGGTGTCATTAAATGTACTAAGAAGAGATACAGGGAGTTTGTTTGTCCCTATTGCAAGAGGAATGTCTTTAATATCTTGATTCCCATCAGCTGATGCACCTGTTTTGGTAAAGATTCCAGAAAGCAGTTTACACTGCAGCTGATTCATTTTAAGATAAGTGAACGGATGTCCTGGGGGTCGTCCCCTCTTTGTCAGATGAAGCAATGTTGGATGGTTTGGATTTTTTTCTGCTTGTGTGATGACACGCTCATGGACACAAATCTGATACCTCAGTAGTAAAGATGCCAGAAACCTAGACAGTATTGTATGCCAAATGTATAGTGTCCATACTGCTTTTATTATGCTT
>NC_030422.2:29357599-29372599 GCF_001660625.3 Ictalurus punctatus
TATGAGTAAGTTACATTTTTCTGTATTTCTGGTTTATATTTTATTTTCATATTTGCTCTATATCTCTATTTTATGTATAGTTATACTGCTTGGTTTACTGTACTTCCTACTTCATAATATCATTATATTACCCTTCTACTATCCTACTACTCTTTATTTTTATAAAGAGTATTTTATAAAGAGTATATATTTTATTATTATAAGATATTACCCTTATAATATCTTAATACTCCTTTTTATTATTCTTATAAAGTTATAATGTTATGTGTGTGTGAGAGAGAGAGCGAGACAGAGAGAGTGTGTGTGTGTGTTATGTCTACATGCCCGCCCTTGACTGTACGAGAGTGTGTGTGTGTTTGCACTCCTCAGCTGTTCTACTTCTTTTTGACTAATAAACCACAGTGTGTTACTCTTAAAAGATCTTAAAGTGTGAATCCAGTTCGTCAATATCCGCCTAATACCGCTTCTGTGTGTCTAGGTGCCCGTCGTCATTTTTCCTTCTCTTCGCCCCCCCCCCTCTCAGATACAGAATCCACCCCTTGAATGTGTGTATTGACGCCTCTACACAGACAGACCCTCCTTCCAGCTTTCAGTCTGAGGATGGTGTCACCTTCTCTGATCTGGGGTCTGACCATTCTTTCCTCTTCTCACCTGTCAGTCCGCCCTACTCCCAGTGGTCTCCTTATTTCACCTTTGCTGACTATCCCATGTCCCCAGGACGCACCCCATTTTCTTCCCCCTACCGCTCTCCTCAAGATTACGCACCCACCAGTCCTGTGAATTATCAATAAAATTACATATTACTCATACTTGGTCTCCCTCATGTTTATTTCATGTCATTTTTATCCACAACATTGGTCACCTTCTTGGTCTTCTTCTTGGTCGTCTTCTTCCATTTCCTTTGACTACTTGACTACACTTACTTTTGACTACACTTACTATTTTACACTACAGTATTTGTTTTTACTCTTCTTTTTTTAAGCTTTCCTTGCACACACTCCTGGGTACTGGTTATTTAAAAAAAAAAAAAAAAAAAATCATAAATCAGCCTGCTGTGTTTATAATGTATACTGTCTAATCAATATAGTTCAGGACCTGTATGATGGGTTGAGTTTATGAATTTATATTTATTTGTGATTAGCCGTGGTGGAAAGAGTCACCCACACTGACCTGAGTAAAAGTAGTGCTACTGAGTAATAATTCTTGTGAGTAAATATAGTAAGTAAGAAAAGCCATTAAATAATTAATAAAAAAAAAACTTGAGTAAATTACTTTTTATATGTGTACAGTTGACACTACTTCTCAGAATATTTTCTATATACGTATGATGAGTTTATTTTTGAATAATTGTTAACTAGCCAAGTGAGCTATGCTGAAATGAACACCACTATATACCAGTATATAAAGAACGGTCATTCTTTTCTGATTCTGTTGAGGGTTCAGTAGCTTGCTATGTTTGTTAGCTAGCTAGCTAGCTCATGTTAATTCATACAAGTATCTCGCAACATAGTTAGCTGTCTAGCGAAGATGCCCCTTACACATTATCCCGAGCATTACCTATAGGCTGTAAGTAATATTTAACACCACAGACATCACTACCGAGCATCGAGGTGACATTTTAAGTTTAGTTCAGAGTGTTTGTACTGTAAGGCATGAAAAGATCTGGCTAGGTAGTCTCGCTAACTCAGCTAGCTGATGGCTAACCTGTCCAGGTTTCTGCAGTTTAGATATTGAAAAATACTGATATCTCCAAAGGTTTTGACTCACGTAATTTGCAGATAATTATCTTTCTGTTTCATTTGAATTATTTTAAACTGCTCATGAGATCTTTTACTCATGCACTTTTTTTTCTTTTTTTTTTTTATGAAAAAAAGTACCATTCCAGTGAATCATGCACTCAAGGACTGTAATGAGAGTGCATGTAGTTTGTTACTTTCCACCCCTGGTGATTGGTATCCTCTCCTTTCAAAATGTTTTAAGAAAGTTGCTTTGCTAAACCACAAGATGGAGCTGGAACTCTATAAACAGTTTATTCCCCAGACTGCTTATTATGCTCAAGGTCAGCGTGGTCATGAAAGTTCTTTTTTTTATTGCTATAAATATGCTCTTTACATTCCAATGAGTCTATATGAGAAGTTAAATAAGATATATTTTAATAGTTAATAGTGGATAAACAATCCATTGCATTATTCATTTGATTGCAAAAAGGATTAAATAAAACATTGTCTGCTAACTTACATCCACTTATACAAATCAATGCTAATTTCATACGAATATATAATCTTACCCCCCCCCCCCCCCCCCCAAGCTGTATGGTCTTATTAATTAACCGTGACCAGAACAGCCAGAAACCTTGGGGTAACTTCCGATGACCACTTGAACTTTAAAGACCACATTTCAACAACTGCATGGGCCTGTAGGTTCATTCTGTACAACATCAAGACAATCAGACCTTATATCACTGAACATTCCACACAGCTACTAGTCTACGCTCTTGGTATCTCAAAACTGGACCACTGCAAAGCACTACTCTCGGGCCTCCCAGCCAGCTCCATCAAACCCCTTCAGATAATTCAGAATGCAGCCGCACGCCTCGTCTTCAACCAGCCCAAAAGAACCCATGTCACACCCCTCTTCATCTCTCTCTACTGGCCTCCTGTAGCTGCCCGTATCAAATTCAAGGTATTGATGCTCACCTACAAGATCTTATCTGGAACAGCACCCTCCTACCTCAACACTCTCCTTGAAGTTTATGTTCCCTCACTCAATCTGTGATCGGTTAACGACCGATGCCTGGTATAGTACCTACTCAGCGTGGCTCAAGGTCCCTTTCCAGACCCTTCAAACTGACAGTCCCTCACCGGTCAAATGAACTTCCAACCTCAATCCGGACTGCAGAATCTGTCCCTATCTTTAAAAAAAACGACTAAAGACCCACCTCTTCTGTGAACACTTACCTAACCCCTAACTTGTCCCTAGTGCAAAATAAAAATAAAATAAATAAATAAATCTATACTTACACCTCTGCACTGTGCACTTTTCTCTTCTAGCACTCTTTTTTTATTTAAACTTTTTTTTTTAAAAAAAAAACCTTGCATGGTAGCACTACTTGTATTGTTCTCTACTTGATATATCGCCTTGCAGGTATTTCCTCATTTGTACGTCTTGTTTTAATAGCAAATGTAATTAACCAATTAACCAATTAACAATTGCGGCCAGTACCAAAGTGCAACAAACTCTGGCCAGCATTTACACTACAACAAACCAATTCATAATTCAAATAATCGAAGCTATTTTTTTTTATTATTATTATTATTTTTGTCGTTTGCTTTTTCTTTCTTTTATGAAATGATCTTCATTCAACCACAAGATGGAGCTGAAGCTCCATGAACTGCTTATTCTTCCCAGTATCGACGTCATCATCAAGAGGCCTATACTGTATTTATTTTTAAACATGTAAACATTATAATGATCACAGCTCGTGCATTTCCCAAGAACATTATTAGCTGTTTTTAGACTTGGTGTCATGTATGTCTCTATTTAATTTAGAATATTAAAATGTTTGTCTGTCTGTTTGTTTGTTTGCCCCATTCACAGTGTTAGGACTTTATAAATGAAAGTATAGTAATGTGCTCACAGTTGTGACCAGTTGCAAGTTTGATCCGAGTTATAGATATGATTATTTCTATAATTAGTTCTATGATCTACGATCAGATGCATTCTCAGCGGTGTTTTCGTCAGGCATCCTACAAATGAAGAACTGAAAACTTTTTCCGGAAGAACTTTGGAGAGACAAAACACAAACCTGCTCTTATTTTTTGCCTTGAGGATTGCTTTTGTGTCTGGTGTATAGACTATATATTTATATACTTTTATATATAAATGTGAGCTACGCTGATGTATTTGGGATTTCTTTAGGTTTTGTTTGTGCATAATAATTATTTATTAACATTTATTACCATATGCATTAAATATCGTTTACGTTTTGTAAAGCAGTTGTGTTTGGCTTACTGATTACTGTTTAGTAATGTGTTTTGCCGCCATGCTTTTGGATATATCCTTCTTGGTCGTTTCATTGTGTATTGATTAAATCAGGCGTTTTCAAACTTTTAGAAGTCAGGGAATCGCTTTAACTGTTACAATGAATGAATGAATAATCCAGTGACTCACTCAGTACAGAGCTATATACTATTCAATATCAGATTCTCTATTTTGGTATGTACAGTAGTATGTTGGCTATTTATTTGTAGACATCGGATTTTATTTTTTAAACTCTTAAACGTTGTACTCACAGAAAACATTAGAATTAAAACCCAATCGCGTTCAGTATTTCTAAGCCTACGTGTTATCGATGTTTGGATTCTATTGGGTGTGACAGTAAAACAGTCTAATACCTAGGATAGAAGAGCTCGATAATATATAAATCTGATCTCAGATCCTAATTTGAGAACCATGAGATTAAACTATACATTCAGACCAGTTACAAACACGAATTATGAGCTGTTTTATCACTGATAGTTAAACCGGGATCCAAACAGAGATCCAAGCAGGATTACAGTTAGTCTGGTTTGCATAAAACTGAAGCCGTTGTCAGACAGAGCCTCCATGCATAAAACAGAACAAGAAGAAGAGTGGAAAAACCACCCCGGAATCCTCCAGACTAACGTTTTTAGCAAAGATCTAATGCTATATGTTGCTTGTATGCAACGATTAGTTATTCAGATATAATGTGTGATGTAATTCAGCCAATGGGAATAAGGCGCCGCCATGACGTATTTTATTGGCATCCCTTTTGTTATAATAATATCCCGTGCAAAAATAATAATGACGAGCCAAAAAACATTCCGAAAAGAAGAATTAGGCCTAATAAAATAAATATGGCACAAACAAATTGAGAAATCGACGATTAAGAAAAATAAATAAATAAATGTGCTCATGTGGAATGTTAAATATCCATTCATTTATTTTTGTGTATATTTATTTACATATGCGTTTAATGATATTTATTTATTTATTTATTTATTTATTTAAATATCTATAGACCTATTAAAAACGCACAGGCGTTTAGGCGTTTTTTTTTTTGTGTGTGTGTGTGTGTGTGTTTTTTTTATTTATTTTATTTTTTTTTTTTTTACAGCGCCTAAATTATAAAATTCTAATTGCAAATAACTATTTAGTAAATTATACTGTTCATTTAGGTCGATCACAGGAACACTAAGCTCAATGGATACAACCTGGATGCGACGTGAACGCACTTAAAATAATAATAATAATAAAGTTTTTGAAAAAAATACGTTTTTGGCAAATAAAGCATAAGAATCTGCGTAAATTCGGCATGCAAACAGCGAAAATGTGGTTGATTTGAAGCCTATCAGTGTTTCTTTGTTTCCTTCTTCAGAGGAAGAGGAGTTATTGTCCCAGACAAGTTTAAAGATTTCAAACCCCGCCGATCATCTCGAATTAAACAACGTTTTAAAGACCATTCATATCATTAAACCGTGTTTTCTTTCTTTCTTTTTTTTCTTTTTCTTTCTTTCATTCTTTATTTATTTATTTATTTATTTTAGAATATATAGTTTTTATTGAACTGTACATCAATGCAGGGAAATTTCCCGACAGCACCTGCGGGTTGTGTAATCACACTGTTGGACTAAAATAAGTGCAGTCGCTGATTAT
Source organism: Ictalurus punctatus (assembly GCF_001660625.3). Classification (NCBI taxonomy): domain Eukaryota; kingdom Metazoa; phylum Chordata; class Actinopteri; order Siluriformes; family Ictaluridae; genus Ictalurus; species Ictalurus punctatus. Next base: position 29,363,276 of record NC_030422.2, read on the forward strand.
CTGTTACAGGCGTATGCATTTCCAGCTGGAGAAAAAAAACCCAAACAAACAATAAGAATTCAATATATATCAAATGACACTTAGGGTTTCCAAGAAACCTATAAATTGTTTTAAGTAGACTGAGAAAGCAGAAAAATGTGCTCCCTCTTTTTTTCTTTTTTTTTTCTTCTCTTTTTGTCTTCCTTCTTTTTATAGTGCTACAGTATATGACACATGTAGTGAGAAGTTCGGAAAACTTGAAATAAAGAAATAAAGTGAAATCATCAGGGTTCCTTAGTTCTTACGAGTGAGCAGCATTTCCGCCAGTATCTTTGGTGTGTGTGTGTGTGTGTGTGTGTGCGTGTGTGTGTGTGTGTGTGTGTAAAGTCAACACTGTATAGGTTTATGTAAATCCTAAACGGGCCTATTATTGTTTCCTTCCCACTCTTCATAATTTACATTTCATAAGTCCATTCAGAATCTTTGCATCTTCAACACTATTTCCGGGACTTTGGAAACAGGACCTATAGCCCATATACATATACATACATATACATACATATTAGGCTCCACTTTTTTCCGTCTCTGGTGTGTCTGTGTGTCTCTGTCCTGTTTTTGGTCTACATTACACACGGCTTGATGTCTTGACAGATTCCTTGGTGGTGTAGTTGATGATGATGATGGTGGTGGTGATGATGGTAGTAAGATCCTCCAGCACTCGGGTGAAAAGATGCGATGCCATTAAAGTTCAACACAAAGTCTTTCCTGTCGCACACTGGAGAAGAGTGAGACTGATACCGAGGGATTCCCACTGCAATGATAATAATAATAAAAACACTTAACCACTTTACTCACGTCTATGTTATTAGAAGTGTCTTTATTTCAATATTTTGCTTAAATATTGCAATGCGACGTTACACGCATAAATAAAGCGGCTTTACAGCTTGTTCTTGTCGCTGTGATGGTACTATGTTAAGTAGCCTATGCACAGACTATTCTATTTAACAAGGTGCATGTGAATGAACTTTTAGAGAATTGGTGCTTAAAGTATCTTAAAATTATATTTTTCAAAGGTTTTCAGGTAAAATAAACAAACCACCCTAGCGACAAAAGTACCTTTATTTCTTATTTTAATTTAACATATATTCTTTCTTTATTTGTTTATTTATTTATGTATGTATTTTTTTCCATTTATTTATTTATTTTAAGTATGATGAAGTATTGTATTGTTAGACTGAAAAACCCAAACCAGAGTCTTGAGACCTCAAAGGATTTCACTACAGTGTCCAAAATGTTTCAGATAGTTTCAGAACTTAGCAGGATTATAAACTATTAGGTTTCAATATGCCTTTTAAAAATAAAAGAAAGTCGTTTCGCTTGTTATCTAATTTCAATAGTTTCAGTGCATTGACAAATAAACATCATGACGTGATGCCACACTTGATCACGTGCTTCAATTAAATACACGTCAAGCTAGCATAGGGTGCACTAACATTCGACTCATAGTTATGTAAATGATATAAATATATTTATGTGCCACGGATGAGTCCACGTTCCACTGTGAGGTGTTGGGTATGGGCATAAAAGACCATACAAGCCCATGTTATTTGCACCAGCCAGGTTTTGCTAGCCAACCAGTATAAACCAGTTAGGATCAGCAAGGAATTCGTGACGTACTTTTATTTTTTTTTTATATATATATATACATGTTTTTAAATTGTGTGACAATGTCGACATTGTTCATTATTCGTTACCGAGAGCTCTGCTGTATCTCAAAACTTATTGCGTCATAATTTGGTAATTTGATGGCTCGTGCGTTAAAGTCTCAAAACTATAGAACAAAGAAAATTAACAGGATTTTAGATTATCTCTATGTTTATTTATTTTTCCCTTTTTATGAATCATAATCATAAATCTCAATTTACACCAAGTTAATAATAATAACAACAACAACAAGAACAACAACAACAACAACAGTAATAATAATAATAATAATAATAATAATAATATCACTTTTTTATCATTTTAAAATTTTGAAAGTTGCCATTCTGTTACTTTTTATTTTTATTTATTTATTTATTTTTTCAATTTAATTTCTATACATTAAATAAACGAACTACCAATCACAGCATACAATAGGCTATAAATGTATTCAATTATTCAACTTATTTGACAAGTTGGAATTAAATCAGTGTTTGACTTGGACTCACTGGATTGTAAATTAACACCATGTAAGTTGTGTGGTCGTATGATAAATAATTTTTAATTGATATCGCAATACTGATATGATATTGCAGAATACCTTGGAATCTTCCTGAACCCTCATTGTGTGCTGTGATCATGCGGGTTTTTTTCTCAGATGTTTCTATGCAGTGTTTGATTCATGATATATAGACAAATTGAAATAGCTTTTACTAAAAACAACACCATTTTTTAAAAAAATGACACAATGTTTTATGTATGAATCGCAATATGATATTTTGTCTATATCATGCAGCCATGTACGGTCCAGACTGGATCATATGTGATGGTTCAGTGCACGGCGGTATGTTTTTGTTTGACTCTACAAGGTTTATCTGGCTTTACCAGCCCTCACTTTCATAAAACAACATTCCAGGTGATTGGCAGCTCTTATTTGGCATTAAGGAGCTCAGAAGCAGGGCCTCCGGAGTGCACACCAGTGCCTGTGTCTCTAAATAGTTCAAATATCCCCCACATTAATTTGGACAGGACCCTAAGCCAGCAGAGAGCCCCATCACCCCATCCACCAACCACCACCCACCTAGGAGGTCAAATCCTTTTCAGCTTGCCCTGCTGCTGGGCTTTTAGTCTCCAATTTGCTTGGTAAAAGCAGTGTTTTCTTAACCCTGAGGGCTCTGGGTTAATAAAGGATGGTGAAGAAGGCTGTTATCAAAAAATATCAAAGCGCTCTACTAAGTGGTCCTAGCAATGCTGTCATTAGGTGAGCAAATCTGATCACAATACGCATTCTTACCCCCCCCCCCCCCCCATTCACGTTTGTCTAAGAGGTCTCGATTGATAAGTAAAACCTTATCTGATAATTTGTCCATGTATATGATGCTGATGTCTTATGAATATCCCAGTAATCCTCAAATTAAAACATCAGTTAAGTCTAGGAGCAAAAAAAAAAAAAAGGTTATGTAGGCCGTGTGTGTGTTAAATTTTCAGCCCAGGAGCTAACACCAGGCCACAAGCCCTTTGAGACCTAATGTCTTGTATTTATTAGAACCGTAACACACACACAAGCGCGCGCGCGCGCGAAATAATTCTTAAAGCTTTGATTTAAAAACTCAACGTTTTTCTTGCCTAATTTTCCACATTAAAATGTGGTTTCACGTTTGCAAGTTTAATTCGTGTGGGTTTAAACTGGAAGAAAAAACAAACAAACAAACAAAACACTCTAAGCTTACTAAGGATTTTTGCTGTGTATGGTTTAAAGTAATGCTGAATCCGAGGATCAAATTAACATTAAAATTTGAAATGGAAATATTGCAACTGTGTGTGAAATTAGACGGTTTTTTTTGTTTGTTTGTTTGTTTGTTTTTTTGGACGATCAACGCGTTCTTTGGTTGATGAAATAAACAAACAAATTACTAAATAAATTAATTAATAAATGCGTATTAGATAATGGTCACGTTTATTTAGAAATAAATCCTAGCATCCCTAATTGGTCTACATAGGGTTTTTTGTTTGTTTGTTTGTTTGTTTGTTTGTTTTATATCCAGTGACACGCAATGGAAAGTCGCTGGAATGGAAAGTTCACCATCAAATGTAAGTAAAAAAAAAGCTTATTAAAACAATATGAAATTAATTCTGATAATAATCAGGCTTGAAAATATAGTCTACGCTGTGGGAGTGTTAACACTTTCTACACTATGTGTGTTAAAGTAGATTTTCAGAACTGTACGAGAGCTAAAACAGGACATTTTGTTCAGTTCTACACTAGGGCATTTCTTGCGTAGTAAAACTCTACCTGAGATATCTGCTGCGTCTCTGGCTCCGTGGTGCAGGTAGCTCTGTTCGAGGGCGTATGGTGCCACACCCGAGTGTAAACCGGAGGATGAGGATGATGTCGGGCTGCCTGCAGCCAGAGGAGACTGCTTGATGTAGGGCGACACGGCGGATGTAGGCCAGTGCGCGGTGGCGGCGGTGGTGTACGGTGAAGGACACTCCAGAGGTCCACTCATGGTCGGCGGTGAATGAAGCGGACTGCTGCCGCTTCCGGTGCTGTTGCCGTTGTTGTCGTGCGCGTAGTCGCCGCCGCTCGAGGTGACCTGGCACGCAGGGGACATGTACGCAGAGCTCGCACTCGGTACGTGATGAGCCGCGGCGCCGAGTCCGTCATAAGCGCCGCTTGCCATGGCGTCGAGGTTGTAGCCGCCGGCGTGGCACGCGAGCGGCGCCGGTGGCGGCTGGAAGTCGAAGTTCTGCGGCAGCACGGAGGCGCCGAAGCCGAGCCCGTTCATCATACGGTACATGGGCTTGAGAGTTTGGCACTTTCTACGGAAACCGCGTGGGCGCCTACGAAACGACCCTTCTTCGAACATGAACTCGCTACCGGGGTCGATGGTCCAGTAGTGACCCTTACCAGGCCGCCCAAGGCCCTTGGGCAGCTTGATGAAACACTCGTTGAGAGATAAGTTGTGCCTTACAGAGTTTTTCCAGCCTTGATACGAGCCGCGGAAAAACGGGAAACGGGCCTGCAGGAACTGGTAGATCTCGCTTAGAGTCAGGCGCTTGGTCGGCGAGCTCTGGATAGCCATTACTATGAGGGCGATGTAGGAGTAGGGTGGCTTCTCGGGGCGTCTCATGCCTGAGTTGGACTTTTTGCTTTTGGAAGCGTTTGCGCCAGTGGTGCTCTCCAGAACCGTGCGCGAGCTCTGGAGCCCGGAGTGCACGGGGCTCGAGCGCAGAGAAGGCGGAGGGTCCAGTTGCTGCTGCACGGTTTCGGTAGTCATCCCTGCGCTCGTGTCAAAATAACAATTTAGTTTAAAAAAAAAAAAAAAAAAAAAAAAAAAAAAAAAAAAGTGATAATATTATAAGGATTCCAAACTGATTTTTATATCAGTCGCGCGCTGAAAGCTAGAGAGTTTTTACGCATCTGAAAGTGAGTTAGATAAGTCTATCTCTCGAGCTGGGATATTTTTTTTCTTCAATCCACGGCACGAGCAGCACTAAGTGTCGCCGAGGCAGCGACTCATGCTTGGTCTCCCGGTGGCCATCGCGATGACTGAATCCTTAAAGAGAAGGAAACCCTCTCACGCATCTGAGCTGTGCGGCCAAACAAAACGAGACCACCTATCAATTTGTAAATCTCTCTCTCTCTCTCTCTCTCTCTCTCTCTCTCTCTCTCTCTCTCCCCACTACAGAGACCCACCCCACTCTTCCTCCCTGTCTGGCCTGCGTCCATCTATCAGAGCAGCAGGAGTTTGTGCAGAGTCATAGCACATGAGCCCGATACACGCGATCACGCCGTTCATCACGGACCTCTCCGACATTTCAGTCAACAGCGCCACACGCCAGACCGCGGTAATTAATCACCGGCGCTTTTCCCACTCTCGGATACAAGCGTCAAAGATAAAGTGAGGCTGGGATAATAAAAGCGATTCTCATGGAGTAACCGGTTTGGATTTGCAGGACGCACGACATTTTATCTCAGAAATATTAGTTTATAGTAATAAATAAATAAATAAATATTTAAATAAATAAATATTTAAAAAATCATTTTAATTTCGTTTCATAGTTGCACATATATACGGAGGATATCACATCATATTGTAGTTCCTTTGCTACAAATTAAGATTGGTACATATCTCGATAGATATATGTAATGCAAGCACCATGTGAGTACATCATTTTGACCAATACTGTGCATCAATGCGTATAAATACATTTCTATTCCTCTCAATACCAGTAATCTCTCATCTGGAGTTACTGATTGATAAGAGGATGTCACACCTGTGTGTTATATTACTGGAAACATTTAAGGGGTGTTTAATGTGCTCATTTGCACAGCCTGTTTCAGTCTTTCTTTAATTATAAGCCAAATATTAAATGATGAAAAAATCGTAATAATAATAATAAGCAGAAGAAGAAGAAGAAGAAGAAGAAGAAGAAGAAGAAGAAGAAGAAGAAGAAGAAGAAGAAAAAGAAGCTATATAATAATATACTGTGCAGCATCAGGTATCAGCACGTATTTGCTTGTGATGAATGAGTCTGATTGAACACACAACTAATTTAACACTCAGCAATCATATAGATAGCACTAAACGCTAGCTATTGCTGGTTGAAGATATACACGGTGTAATTTGTGAACTGTTAGCTTACATATCTCGAGTTAAAGGAGAGGAGATAATGCGGCTCAGCTTGAACATCCGTTTCAGAAATGCATGGATGTATGTGTGTGTGTGTGTGTGTGTGTGTGTGTGTGTGTGTGCGTGTGTGTGTGTGTGTAAAGGGCTGTTCTGTATAAATGACTTGGACATTTGAGTGGAAGCAGGCTTTTTCCATCAGGCCGCTCCGAGTCTGGATGCCACACACAGTGCGGTTTCAGTTTACCAGCGCGAGTCGGGGATCCCTGGAGAACTGAGCTAATTAATTGTAGAAAGTGAGTTTAATTATTAGCCTATCAAACTAGACTGAGCCTGGAAATAAAATAATAATAATAATAATAATAATAATAATAATAATAATAACAACAAAGGCCGACACTTTGTATAAGGTCTCGATTGATCTAAAACAGAGCAACCTATAGTAATTAATTTATTCACATAACCGTCATTAAACGTCTTGTTAGATCCTGCTATTGTTGCAGGGTACTAAATGAAAATAAATAAATAAATAAATAAATAAATAAATAAATAAATAAATAATAAATTGCCGACATGTTCATATAAAAGGCCTATATACATATACATACATATAAATTATGTGCGTACAAATATAAATAACAATGAAGACGTGTGTTTGTGTTTTAATTACATCCGTCTTGCAATTTTGCTATTGGATTGCAAGGTACCGCCAAAAATAAATAAATAAATAAATAATCAAATAAATAAATGAATAAACAAGCATGATAATTGTCCGACGTGTTGATAGAAGGATACATTGTCCATCTATATACATTTGCAACACCAAACTTGTAATTTTACTCTTGTATTATCGAACTAAATAAATAAACAAACATGATAAGTTCCCGACCTTGAAGGCCTAAATTGTCTATATACATTTGTTACACCAGTCTTGCAAATTTTGCTATTGTATTGCATTGCCCAAATAAATAAGTAAAAGAATAAATAAATAAATAAATAAATAAATAAACTTTCCGTCATGCTGATAGAAGGCGCCTAAAGGGTCTAAATAAACCAGAGTAACCGAAAGTAATAAAATGTGTCCCCTTACTCAACTCTGGCTATTGTATTATAAGATTAAAATAAAAAATAAAAAATAAAAAATAAAAAAAAAAGCCGTCACAGACAGTGATTACTAAATCTGTGTGTTGTACAAAAAAAAACCTAGAGAATAATAAAATTGTTTCATGGTTACTGGACGGTTGGAAATGCGCAAAAACACCCCCCGCGGTTCTACTTTCAAAGCCGTTTTGCTTTCATCAAAGGAGCCGAAAAAAAGCAACGTGAAGATAAAATCAACTCTCACCATAACAATAAAGGTAAAGAATAATAATATCCACCGAATTTCCGGCAACATCAAACCTAATATCCCTGCTGCGTTCAGGATGCGCGACCGCCTTAAAGGAAGCTTTGCTCGGCGCAAAGAAAGAAAAAGAAAAAGCCCAACACTTTAAAAAAAAAAAAAAAAAAAAAAACATACTTGAAAGACTTTTGAAAAGGTTAACTCTATAAGAGCACGATGTTGGGAACACATTGTTATGATACCAGAAGCTGTGACTGGATTCTTCTTTTATTTTATTTTATTTTTGGTGACCCATTTATCTAAAATTAGCCTTACAGCAGCTTTAAACCTCTATTTACCTCTGAAAACGGGTTGTAGAATAGTGAACTCGCAGCGTTTGCGTTCTCAAGGCGGATATTTGTAGTCCTAGACAGAAAACATAGGCTACTCAATACGGAATTGTGTGTCCGCTCTCAGGGAAGAAAAAAGGAAAAAAAAAAAAAAAATCAACACTGAATTGAGATAGGCGCCTATGATGGACTTGTCCTCCACTTTCCCCTTCTCCCTCTGTTTATAATAGGAAATAAACAAATAAATATCTCGATTAGTTGAATTGTGACAGATTACATTTGTGCTTTGCTTCAAATAAACTCAGTGCATTTATGTTTTTACATTAAAAAAAAAAGTTATTTACGAAAAAAAAAATGTAGCTTATGAGTCTTACCTCATGTTGCATAAATAATGACAGAAATACCATTTATTTGAATATAGCAGGCCAATATGTTCAGCAAGTAGCCTAATAATATATACTTTAAAATAAATATGTTGTCGTAGCCCCATTTCCACTTCCAACTCCTTGTTTATAATGATTAATAGGCTAAGGCTCACCCCATATTTCCCGGCTCAGTGGAATAATCCACTTCCGGCGCATAAACATAAATGTTATTCTGTTGACTGATTGAAGACTTCTTTATAAGAGGAGCTGCGTATTAGAGATGCTTAAATGTTGGCTTAATATCGGTTAGACTGGATAGAGGGATTATATCTGTAGGTTTTTTGTCTGTGTATATTTTTTACTCTGGGGGTGGGGGGGGGGGGGGGGGGGGGTACTGAAGTGTACCTTTCCTTGTCACTTAATTGGTACCTATAGCCTATATTTTGTTCCTTTAACAGGTAAAGTGACCAGGTAAGTTGGAAGAATTTGATTTAGAAGCATTTATTTTCAGACCTGAGTCTGTGAGAGTGAAAGCCAAAGCGTCAGTAAGTCTTTGCAGTGGAAGAACAGAAGGGCCTGATAGAAATAACATGACTTAATACGTGTGACGTCATAGAATGGCTGTGGTCGGCATCAAAAAGGGAAGTTAATGAGAGTGTAATGATAGAGGAGTAATCCTGGTAATAATAATAATAATAATAATAATAATAATAATAATAATAATAATAATAATAATAAAAACAGTCAATAAAAGGAAAGGAATGTTTTTTTGCTCCTCTTGTTAAATGGTGCTGTTAAAACAGCCTACCTGTAGGCTGCAGCATTGACTCTCCGTGACGGCTGCATGGTCACCTGTAACAACCAGTCACGTGGTGTAGTTTCTTTGCCAACACCACTCACCTGCGTGTCTTTTGCTTGGTTTTGTAGACGCATAACCCTGCTTACAATGCTCATAAAGGTTATCTTATCTTATACAC
>NC_030422.2:29375099-29412599 GCF_001660625.3 Ictalurus punctatus
CTTGAGCTCAATGTACACAGGTGTAGGTGTGTTAGTGTACACTGGTGGAGGTGTGTTAGTGTACACTGGTGTAGATGTGTTAGTGTACACTGGTGTAGGTGTGTTAGTGTACACAGGTTAAGGTATGTTAGTGTACACTGGTGTAGGTGTGTCAGTATACACAGGTGTACTTGAGCTCAATGTACACAGGTGTAAGTGTGTTTGTGTACACAGGTGTAGGTGAGCTTAATGTACACAGGTGTAGGTGTGTTAATGTAGGTGTAGTGTGTTCATATACACAGGTATAGGTGTGTTAGTGTACGTAGGTGAGCTTAATGTACACAGGTGTAGGTGTGTTAATGTACACAGGTGTAGGTGTGATTAATTTACACATAATAACATCTGTCTGTCTGTCTATCTACTTATTTATTATATTACATGCATTTATATTATAGCCTACATTCTCTCTCTCTCTCTCTCTCTCTCTCTCTCTCTCTCTCTCTCTCTCTCTCTATCTATCTATCTATCTACATATCTTTTAGGTTTATTTTCCTTCTTGTTTGAGTTGACTATCGAATAAATCATTACAGAATCTGTTGTTTTAAAATACTCATCTGAAATAGACCTTGTTTATCTTCATATTTCCTAGTAAAATGATAAAAGTCGCGTATGCATTTATTCATTTATTTATTCATTCATTCATTTATTTATTTATTTATTTTACAGGCAGACACGTTTTTGCATATTATGTGCAACATAATATGAGTAAATAAATAAATCTATTCTCATTGTATCTCAAGCAGGTTAATGTAGGTGATTATTAGATTATACTATGATCAGTGTTATCTGAATGTGTAAGAGCTGATGTGCCTGGACCGATTTATTATAGCACATTGCTGTAAGGGTGTGAGTGTGTATAGAGTGTGTATAGAGTGTGTATAGAGTGTGTATAAAGTGTGTATAGAGTGTGTATAGAGTGTGTATAGAGCGTGTATAGCGTAGGGGTGGGCAATCTTATCCGGAAAGGGCCGGTGTGGGTACAGGTTTTCATTCTAACCAAGCAGAAGCCACACCTGAAGGTGTGGCTCCTGTTTGACTGGATTGAAAAACTGCACCCACACCGCCCCTTTCGAGATAAGACTGCCCACCCCTGGTATAGCGTGTGTAGGAGAGTGTCCAGACTACATTTGTAAAATTATTTCAGGTCTATATCCATCCATCCATCCTCCCATCCATCTATCCATCTATCCATCCATTTTCTGTACCGCTTATCCTTACTGGGTCGCGGGGAACCTGGAGCCTATGCCAGGGGATATGGGGCACAAGGCAGGGGACACCCTGGATGGCGTATGGGGTCTAGACCCCATAGGAAATGATAAGCCATGTGTGCTAAATGAGATTATTTTATATTATATTTGTGATATGGTTCGGTATTCTGGAGCTACTTAAGCCAAGATGTCCATTAAAACGCTGGGCTTGCTTTTTAGATTATTTATTTATTTATTTATTTATTTATTTATTTATTTATTTATTTAAAGGGGTGCGTTGGTCATCACGTGACTTCAGAATCCGGGCTAAACCCAAGCTTTAAGTGAAAGTCGTTGAAGTGGGCGTGTCCTCATGGAGCAGTCGCGTTATGGGGATTTAAAAATGTTGTCTTTAATTTAATGCTTTGTCCTTTTGTTTCTCTTTTAAGCCATTCTTAAGAATGTACCGATAACATAGCTTAGTCTGATCATAGTAAAAGGTTCAATCTTAAGAATAAAACTCATTCATTAATGGCTTTGACCCTAATTGGAGTTCAGGACCGCGGACAGCAACTCGCACCTTCAACCTCCACCTTTAAAAAAAAAATCATATTATCATGATATACGTAACATTTAGGATCTCTTAGAGGTCTAGATTTAGTTAGATGAGCTAAGCGTGTGTTTACACACTTAAATCGAGCCCTAAATGGCTAAAAAATAAACAAAAACAAATTCTAAAAAGTTGTATCATTTCATATACAGCTTACCACTGCTGTTATTGGAATTGTAATATTATATAATGGTATTATATTTTATTATGACTAGATTATATGACGCATGGGGCTGATTTTGGTTTAATGTTTCAATTATCATTTTTTGAAACCCTTTCCTGTGCAATATATTTAACTTTATTATTTATTATTATAAAGACTTAATTATTAGTGTATAAAAGCACTTTTCCTGTGCACATTCGCCACAAAAATGTAAGTAAATAACCTTATAAACAAACAAACAAACAAACAAACAAACAAACAAACAAACAAACAGACAAACAAAATAACACACACACATAACCTTTTGCTTTCCCTCCCCCTCCAGCTCGTTTTATGTTTTAGTGTATGCTGTATAATTACGCCATGCTTTCCTTTCTTGAAAGTCATCACATCATTTCACAACATGTCTCATAAAAAAAGAAAATCACTTGCCACGTTTTTTTTCCCTTTGTTACAGAAATAAATTTTTATTGCTCATTATAAAAATTCGCATGCATTCTTTTCAGTAGACATAAGCAGTGCTGTCCAGTTTACAGGCAGAGCTGAACATGTCATTGTACCGTTTAGCTGACCTTTTTTTTTTTTTTATTTAAAAACAACAACAACAACAACAACAACAACAACATTGCTGTCAGTGTCCTTGCTTTTAAAGACGACAGAGCAAAAGCAAAGTGATATTTCAGCTGAGGCAAAATCCCGATTTCAGCAACATTCCGAACGAGCAAAACACACAGGAATGACCAACAGCACATCATAAATACACGACTTAACATTATTATACAACAATATTTACTGACAGGGCAGAATCATCCCCTGTATCTGTGCGTTTACTCCATTTTATAGCCTACCAAAGTTCCAGAGTCCACTGGCGGCAACTTCTTGATGAAATGTATTTAAGTTTAAAGTCCATAAACAAGTACAGTACGTATAAAGTGCCAAAGAAAACATTGTCCTGCGCGCCATTAGGATAATAAGTAGTCTATTTGAAAAGGGTGAAAGGCTCTGACTTTGGTGGACGCGTTGGTCGGTGTGACCCTCGGGACCGGAACTCGGGACTCTGAGCCCAGTGGAACGCTGAGAAAGTCTCTGTCATGCCGCACCCCGGCGGCCAAGTCCTCAAACGCGACGCCCATCATGCCGTAGGCGCGGAGTGTGTGCACCGCTGCGCTCGCATCGACCATCGCGTGAAGTGGTGCGCCGCGCGTGACGTAAGGCGACGGAACGGGGGCGCGCCCAGGCCAAGTGGCCGCAGCGACGTCCTCTGGCACGCAGTGCTCCGGCTGCTCCCTTTTACGGAAAGGTCGGCTCAAGATGCTGTCGATGGCGAACGGGCTTGTGAACTTGGTTGAGGCCGAGGGCGCATTTGTAGAGTCCGTGGAGGCTCGGTTTGCGCTCTCGTCCTGCTCCCGGCCCGCTTTTTTGCCGATGCGCTTCCTGCGTCGCCGGAACACGCCGTCGGCAAACGTGTACTCGCTGTGCGGGTTCAGCATCCAGTAGTTGTCTTTGCCCCAGGGGCGCGAGGGGTCGCGCAGCACCTTCAGGAAGCAGTCGTTCAGCGACAGGTTGTGGCGCACCGAGTTGCGCCAGCCCGTGTACGTGCCGCGGAAGAACGGGAACTTGCGCATGAGGTAGTCGTTGATCTCGGCGAGCGTCAGGCGGCCCGAGCTGGAGTCACGGATGGCCATGGCGATCAGGGCGATGTACGAGTACGGCGGCTTTGGTCTGCGCGTGTACGGCTTGCCCTTGTCCTTACCCTCGATGCGCGCTGCTGCAGAGGACATGACGGCGGAAGACGCGACAGGTGCGCACGGGCTGTGCGCTGCGCAGTCGCCATCTGATCCTAATTCGTCTTCCCCGGAGAGCGGAGACGGCACGCTGGTCTCGGCGTCGCTGCACGTCTCCGGTGCTTTTGCGTGGAGATGCGCGCCGCGGAAAACCTCCAGCTTCATGATCACAAGTCCTTCGCTCACAGACAAGTTTAGAGGAGAAGATAATAATAATAATAAGCAGAGGACGAAGAAGAAGAAGAAGAAAATCCAAGCTGTTCACCGAGTTGCTTTGTTTGGGAGTTCAACCAGACTTGCGTTCAATCTTCCCAAACTTCGCGTGTAAGAGCAGCTGAATCTCTACCTGCACAAGTGCGAGGACACATAATATGTGAAAGAGTGCTGTCTAATATAGAGCTCCGACACATCGAGACCTGCCTACGTAGGCGGAGCCTCGAGCTTTATTCAACCTGACTCACGAGAAGAAATAAATCCTTTAAATAAATAATAATAATAATAAAGAAAAGACGCCACAAACACGCATATAAAATGCACTCATCTTTTACAACATTAATAAGATATAAAACGGTGTTCCTTAATTGTATTCATCTGAATGGTTACTAAAGAGGCTGTAATGCTTTAGATCACCTGCTTTACCTGCACGCTCACCTGTGCAGAGCAGAAATTTCACGGCACACAAGCAGGTGGCGTGCGCTTACAAGACTACGAGACAATTTGGGGGGGTGGGGGCGTGAGTGTGTATCGGTGCATTTTGTTACGCAGACGCTTTCATACAGGTTTATGTAAGTAATCTGTAAAGATCATTGTGTTGTGGAAATACTTTATGTCTACTGACTAGATATATCTTAGATATACTAGAGATAACCTAAATAACGTGCGTAAAAGGTGTGGGCAAAACGGAGGTCGCTGCACAGGTTAGAGGTTACGCGGGTGCGTGCGTGGGTGCGTGCGTGCGTGCGTTTTTGTGTGCGTGTGTGTTCGTTCATCTTAAATTACACCTTTTGAAAAGTGTGTTGGCAGATCTTGTGTCAATAACGGATGGACCTGACAGGTTTGAGAAGAATATGTCCCAGTGCGTCACTTCTGATTTCTTAAACAAATATGCGCACGAGGCGTTGGGGTTGGTCAAGGAATGAGTAGTATTTATAGGGTTCCACTGTTACACTGTTATGAAATCTGATTTATTCTTCTGACAGAAACATTAACAATAGAATTAAAGAATAAAAAATAAGAACCTTCCTGATAAGCCCTTGAAACTTCAGTTCAGGCACATTCCATGCAATCTGTAATATGATTGATTTGCTATAATTATTGACACTTGTGTATGTATTTTGAAATGGTTTAATCAGTTAAATGGTTAACATTCGACTCGTCTCAAGCCGGATCACACAACAGATGATAAACATGACATGTTTCCAACAAGAGTGTTGGACAAGATACACTTTTAGGTAAAAGGGTTAGTGGTAGTGCAAGTATGTATAAGGAAGAGTGTATAGGGAAAAAGTGTATCGGGAGAAGTGTATAGGGAAAAGCGTGGGGGAAGAGTATATAGGAAGTAGTGTATAGGGAAGAGTGTATAGGGAAAAAATTATAATGAGTGGTTATAAGAAAAAGAGTGTATAAGGAAAAGTGTATAGGGAAAAACAGTATAGGGAAGACCTCATAGGGGAAGGTTTATATGGAAGAGTATATAGGAAGTAGTGTATAAGAAAGAAAGTATAGGGAAAAGTGTATAGGAAAAAGTTTAGGGGAAGAGTGTATAGGGGAAAGTGTAAAGGAAGAGTGTATAGTGTTTTTTCTCATTTGTAAGTTGCTTTGCATAAAAGCGTCTGCTAAATGAATAAATGTAAATGTATAGGGGAAATAATAGAGTGTTTGGTTAAAAGAATATAGGGGAAAAGTCTATAAGGAAGAATGTATAAGGAAAATAACATAGGGTAAGAGTGTATATGGGAAAGTGTATAGGAAAAAGTGTATAGGGGAACGTGTATAAGGAAGTGTGTATAAGGAAAATAATAGAGGGGAAGAGTGTATGGGGAAAAGAATATAGGGGAAAAGTCTATAAGGAAGCGTGTATAGGGAAGAGTATATAAGGAAAAATGTATATGGAAGAGTTTATAGGGAAGAGTGTATAAGGAAAAGTATATAAGGAAATGTGTATATGGAAGAGTGTATAAAAACATGTGTGTAGGGAAGAGTGTGTAGGGAAGAGTGTGTAAGAAAAAGTGTATAGGGAGGCGTGTATATGGAAGAGTGTATCGGGAAGAGTGTATATGGAATAGTGTATAGGGAAGAGTGTATATTGAATAGTGTATAGGGAATAGTGTATATGGAAGAGTGTGCAGGGAAGAGTGTATAAAGAAAAGTGTATAGGGAATAGTGTATATGGAAGAGTGTATAAGGAAAAGTGTATAGGGAAAAGTGTATAGGGAAGAGTGTATAAGGAAAAGTGTATAGGGAAAAGTGCATAGGGAAGAGTGTATATGGAAGAGTGTATATAGAAGAGTGTATAGGGAAGAGTGTGTAAGGAAAAAGTGTATAGGGAAGAGTGTATATAGAAGAGTGTATAGGGAAGAGTGTGTAAGGAAAAAGTGTATAGGGAAGAGTGTATAGGGAAGAGTGTGTAAGGAAAAATGTATATGGAAGAGTGTATAGGGAAGAGTGTATAGGGAAGAGTGTATAGGGAAATGTGTATAGGGAAGAGTGTACAGGGAAGAGTGTATAGGGAAATGTGTATATGGAAGAGTGTATAGGGAAATGTGTATAGGGAAATGTGTATATGGAAGAGTGTATAGGGAAGAGTGTATCGGGAAATGTGTATATGGAAGAGTGTATAGGGAAGAGTGTATAGGGAAATGTGTATAGGGAAGAGTGTATAGGGAAATGTGTATAGGGAAATGTGTATAGGGAAATGTGTATAGGGAAGAGTGTATAGGGAAATGTGTATAGGGAAATGTGTATAGGGAAGAGTGTATAGGGAAGAGTGTATAGGGAAATGTGTATAGGGAAGAGTGTATAGGGAAATGTGTATAGGGAAATGTGTATAGGGAAATGTGTATAGGGAAGAGTGTATAGGGAAATGTGTATAGGGAAATGTGTATAGGGAAGTGTGTATACGGAAGTGTAGGGAAAAGATTCAATCTAGAACCTGTACATGTCCTTTGGTTGGTCTTCAGTGCAGGAATGCTTAGCTCTACAAATAGTGTTTGCTTATGGCTAGAATTCCAAGTAGAACCCATTTAGGAAGCTATGAACCTTTAAAGAACCATCAGCACTTAAGTTTCATAAAATATGTAGGAGATATTTAAATTGTTCAGTATAGCATGATTACAAAGCAGATAACAATAAGAACAATATACAGTTTTAAAAAGCTTCACAGGAAAATGCTCAACTCTGGAACCTCTACATGTCTCGGGTCAATGAGTTTCAAAATTGTTGTAGTATAAGAGGCATATCACAGTTCAAGACATGCTGTTATAGGGAAATAATCAACTTTGTAGTTCATCACACCAGCACGTTGATTATTTCCTATAACAGTAAAATGCTAAGTGTTTTGTTCCTTACAATAAGCATGATGACTGAAAAGCAAAACCACAACCCTTTAAAAATATCTTCTTCTTCTTCTTCTTCTTCTTCTTCTTCTTCTGAGACAAAACCATTAAAGGTTTCATTAAAGAGACAATCCATAGACCCTTTAAGGGTTCTAGATTCATAGCTTGTCCTTCTTCTTCATCAAGCATCAAGAGGTGCTTAGAGGTCACATTAACATTAGCATTAACAGTCACTGCATTAGTAGTCTTGAAATGTAAAAGATCACCTTTGTATCCAATTAGATGGTTTGTATTTAAAATAACTGATTAACCAGCATAAAGATATAAATGAGCTGATACAAGTGTTTATATGTACAGTAATACACATAACAAAAACAAATAAAGCCGGATAACTGTAGCGTTAAGTCTGCGTCTGAAATAAGAGAGAGCATGCGTGCCCTGGCATGATTGTGATATATCATAGCAACGTCTGACACAAGTGTATGGAGTAATAACATGCGTTTTGTCATTCGTGACATTCATGAGCTTATGAAAGACGGAGAATGTGGTAAAGTGCTAATCACACGCTGTCACGGTATTATTTCTCATGCGGATTGTTTTCGAGCAACATGCACTTTAACGCCGAGGGAATTTATCTTTACAGATATGAGAAGAAGAGCAGGGATGCACTTCGGATATTGTGTTTCAGCACTCAGAATGTATCGAATGGCTTAATCGGTGGCTCAATCTAGAGTGTGTAACCTGATTTCATAAGAGATTTGTACAAATTTGAACAAGTGAGGGCATGCGGGTTGGGATTTTGTTTTTGATTTCGCACAAAAGGAAGTCGTACGAATGGTAACCCGGTCCTAACCCAAACATTACCCTTTGTACCTTTTGTAACCAAATCACGCACATTTCATTTTCATGTCATCATGAGCTTTTCAGCGTGCGAGTACGTGAGGAACATGTGAAGAACATATGAAGGTGCATTTCAAACTGTTACGACCTGAACGTGACCACATAAACACACGTGTGAAAAATACGGGCTCACGTGTTAAAATAAATCATGCCAGGAATTAACATCTGGAAAAATTAAACCGCTTAACCGACATGAGAATACGAAGTCTTCGTGTAGAACGTGTAGAACTTATTTTAGTTCGGTGTCGTCTCATGTGGTTAGTGTGTACTGTACCAGCTGTATATGGTTGAAATGACAATAAAGACACTTGAACTTGAAATCACATACGAAAAGAAATAAACACACACACACACACACACACACACACACACACACACACACACACACACACACACACGTAAACCTGCATTAATCATGCTTAAAAAAATCACATGTGAAGTTAATTAACATGTGAAACAATCACATGCAAAAAGAAGTGGATTGTTTATTTATTTATTTATTTATTTTTAAAATCACAAAAATCAGACTTCAAAATAAATATCTAGTGAAATAATTCTATATGAATTCTATATAATTGAATGATGTGGGGGGAAATTACCTGTAAAAATAAATATATCTTGTAAATGTCATGTTAAACTATAAATGAATTGTGAAAAATCATATCTGAAAATAAACAAGTCTTATAAACATAAATTAATAAAGTGTAAAAATCACACGTAGAAGTCATTGAGACATTAAAAAAATCAAATGTGGAAATAAGTGAATCATTTATTCAAACCAAAAAAAAAAAAAACGCAAGAAAAAAAAGAATCTTTTTTAAAAATCACATGAGAATAAGTGCATCATTCATAAAAATGAATCATGAATCATTTGTAAATAATAATAATAATAATAAAAAAATCACGTTAAAATACTGTAAATGAATCATGCCAAAAAATCAAACCTGAAAATAAATACATCTGTTTAAAAAAAATAAAAAGCAGGTGGAAATAAGTGAATCACGTGAAACTACGTGCATTGTTTGTTAAAATGAATCATGAATCATAAAAAAAAAATCATACGTTTAAAAATACTGCAAATGAATCGTGACATGAGTCATTTATTTATTCATTTATTTTAAATAATCACGTGAAATAAATGAATCACGTTTGAAACTAAGTCATTGGTAAAAAGAATCATGAATCATATGGTTTTAGTTCAGTTTGCTTTATTGTGTAGTGATTCAGATTCAGAAGCTTTTAATTGGAGATGTTAAGATGCTTGGATTAATAAAACTGTATATAAGTGGAAAATCATAAGGCCTGTGTGTAAACCCAGCTTCAGGGTGTTATTTGTCTGTTGGAGTGTTTGACATAATGGTGGAAGCAGGAAGCACTTGTGATCCAGGGCTGTTCCTGGGCATGCCTCTAAGAAAAACATGCACTAACGCTTCACACCCTAATCGTGAAAAGGTTGTGACCTTTTTAATGGCACCAACCTCACATTTCTTTTCACACACTGCTGCTATCTTGTGCGCTCGTGTAGCAGCGTGGAGCGATGTCTGCATTCCTGTCTTCTGACTGACGGCATTCTTATCCGAGACGAGAGTCAAGGCTAATCGACCGAGTGTTAGCTATTAACTCTTTACTCTCGGACTGATCTTTAGAGACGTACGTTGTTGAAGGGGAAATTTGAGCGAGTTATGCAGGGTATTATAAGTGCACGGAGTTGTGTGTGTGTGTGTGTGTGTGTGTGTTTGTGTGTGTGTAGTATAATGAGAGGGCGGCTCAGTTGGGTAATCTGTTTTCACCGCCGATGACACCCGAGCTCAGGTGAAGTCAGTGTTTTTCAGTGCGCCGCGTGTTGACTCGCAGCTTCGGAGTAATCCTGCAGCACAATCACAAAGGTCCGACGTGTTCATGTTGTTTGTGTTCATCCTCCTCTCGCATGTTTGGTGTGTTGTTTGGATTGGCCTGTGACCAATTGGTGTGGCGCATTCACAGTGTATACCACTCGATGACAGAATTAACACATCCAGGCCTATTAAAAAGTTCCTCCAAAAACAAGGGCGAAGGAGTTATTACTGAGAATCAGGTGCTTTGTTGTAAACGAGATTAAATGACCCACCTGTCATTGTGTTCGTGTTTGTAGAATACAAGAGAAGACGTCAAAAGTTAGGCAAGAAGGACCTGAATGATGGGTGTTGGGCAAAAAAAATGTACCATGAGGGGATTTTGTCATTTTAATAGTGATGTCTGGAGAAAACTTACTGTAGGTTTGGTATGTAAAGATCCCATCTTTTATAAGTACGAGTTTTTTTGCTACTCCTATACACTGAGACTGATCCTGAGACGAGTAACATATTTTGTATTAACTAATCAGATGATTAACCAAATGAGAATAAATCAGTCAGGAACGTCGTTAAACATTTTGTTTAGCTCTGTTTACATTTCTCAGGTTAAATCGTGGCTATGAAAATCACTCGCACACGTTTACGTTATTAATGGTATTCTTTGCAAGTTGATTTTTAATTAAATGCTTTAGCTAGCTGCAATAGTTAGCTGGGATGAGAAGAGCGGGTTTCAATTTTATATATATATATATATATATATATATATATATATATATATATATATATATATATATATATATATATATATATATATATATATAAGCTCTATCATGCGAAGAAGAAACCATATGTGAACATGATCCAGAAACGCCGCCGTCTTCTCTGGGCCAAAGCTCATTTAAAATGGACCGAGGCAAAGTGGAAAACTGTTCTGTGGTCAGACCAATCCAAATTTGAAATTCTTCTTGGAAACCATGGACACCGCATCCTTTAACTAAAGAGGACTAAAGAGGAGAGGGATCATCAGGCTTTTTCTCAGCGCTCAGTTCTAAAGCCTGCATCTCTGATGGTATGGGGTGAATTAGTGCCTATGGAATGGGCAGCTTGCACATCTGGAAAGGCACCATCAATGCTGAAACGTATATACAGGTTTTAGAGCAACATCTGCTTCTAACCAGATTCCATCCCATCTTCACTTCTGAGAGACTCCGCCTCTCTAAGATGTTCTTTTTTTCTACCAAATCATCTTACTGACCTGTTGCCAATTAACCTAATTAGTTGCAAAATGTTCCTCCAGCTGTTTCTTTTTAGTAACACTTACTTCTTACTGCACTAAGAATAAAACAGCACCAAAATAATATATATTTCACGATGAGCCCTTGGATGATTTCCTTGGACATGACAGGACAGGGGTGCTAATACATTGTGCAGAGAAACTTTCAGGAATTGTACACCTAAAGGTGTGTCTAAGTGTGCACCTGATAAAGAGTTCACTGAGTGCAGGTGCATCTGCTGTAAACGTAATGAATGAATGCAGCTTTGCAGGTCGATCGTGTTTATTATGTAAAGAAATAAACCACACACACGTTATAGGAAAATAATCAACAACGGGGCGGTGAGATACCGCACCAAAGTTGATCATTTTCCTATAACATTATTCCTGAAGGGCTTCATTCCTGTTTTTTGCCAACAATTGGAATGTTTATGAATTAAACAAGGACACACCATGCCTTTTAACCATTTATCATTGCATTTATGTCATTCAATGTCATTCAAAGCATGTCGTGTTACAGAGAAACCGGAAAATTCCAATCCTGAACATTTCCAATGTTGAAAAAAACGAAAAAGAAACAATTACTGCTGCAAAAAGTGCTGACACTGGAGACTCCTTACATAAGCCTTAAATAAACGTCTGCTTACTGAAAACGATTATACGGCAGCGTGTTTTTTGATAGGTTTCAGAACGAATATAAACATGTGATGTGAATTGCAGCCAGCACTATTCTCAAAGCTGCTGTTATAGAAACTGAATCAACAGCCTCTGACCAATCAGGAGCAAGAATTCAGCAGTGCCTTGGTGTAAACGCTTCTATGGCATGGTGCATGAGTGGCTCCAACACAGTGCTTTTCTTTGTTTCCAAAGAAAAAAAAACTGTTTAGCCTTTTCAGGGTGTGACGCTTGAGAGAAAACAGACACACACACACACACACACACACACACACACACACACACACAGAAAATAGTGGAAGGATATCGCTTGGATGGAATGAATTGTCTGTACAGATCTGTTGAGATTTTCCCTCAGGAGTCCGACTGGATATAGTCAGTTATTCAATAGTGTAAGGAAAAAAAAAATCCCCTTTTGTAGCGCATACAAATTTCAAGCATCACAACTATTTTCATAATCGTTGTCCTAAAGTAAACACGCCTCCCCAAAAATAACTCAGACTGAGCAAACATGGTGGTGAGCTATCTCAAATATGAGTGAAGTTGTTTGTTTTGTGTCATCAGCTCGAGAGCGGGTGCAGCTAAGCTGGTTTATCCCTCGCGTCATGTTTGACGGGACTGATGTGAGAAAATGTCAGAGTCACTGAGATCTGTAACTCTGATGGAATTCCCTGTAGGTGCATGCAGGACGTACGCAAGGGACAAACTCACGTTTAAGCCACGGATAGATATTAACCAAGATAAACTGAGATTTCTGAATGTAAATGACCCTCATAGCTGTTTGTTTGTTTATTTATTTTGTTTGTTTGTTTGTTTTTGGATTCTTGATCGCTGGTTTCACAAATGCAGCTGCCAAACAATAAACAATGCTCGTTCATGATGATGCAGCATTTTCTCAAATGAAGGTTACCTCATAATTTTGCCTGAGCCGAAAAAAAAAAAAAAAAAAAAAAAACAGAACAAAACAGGACGACAGAAAGAAAGCAAAATGGAATGACATTTCATATTTACATGATGGTACTTTTTTATAAGCTGTGTCAAATACACTAAAGGTTGGTGTTGAGGTACTATAAGTAATATTCAAGAACTCATTCGATAATGAATGAGTGTTTGTGCGTGTTCGTGTGTGCATGTGTATATTTAACAAAATGAACGAATCGCATTCATTAAAACAGTCGTGACATCATGAAAAGAAATGTAGCATGTGAAAATGGGTGAATTGTGTAAAAAGAAATGAATTGTTTGAAAAGATTTTTTTTTTTTTTAAATAATGAGTAAAAAATTGCACGTGAAATTAAAAAAGAAATCATTTGTAAAAAAAAATAAATAAATAAATAAAAAAATGTGCAAAATTTATTATGTGAAAAAAACACATGAAAATAATTGTCAAAAAGGGAAATGAAAAAAGTCATGACAATAAACTGAAAATTTTGTTTTTTTAAATCACGTACAAATAGAAATGAATCATATAAAAGAATCGTGAAAAAAATGATGAAAAAAAGCATGTGAAAACAAATAAATCATGTGTGAAAAAAATGAAATGAAAATAAGAATTACATGTCAAAATGAATGTGAAAAAAAATTGTATTTGACAAAGAATTAAAATATGAGTTTAAAGAAAATGGCATGAGAAATTATAATAAAAAAGGTTACAAATGAAAAAATTGAATCGTGTAAAAAAAACAAACATTTAAATCAACCAACCATGAGAATAAAAATAAACATTATTTATTTTTATCCAATTAAAAAATGAATCATGTGGAAAATTAAAAACACATGCACTACACGTGAACATGTATGAAGCATAATCCATGTCCAGGTTCCATCTAGGTTACTGTTTAAATGCTTGTAAGGTTTTTTGCTTTCAGTATTGACATCTTTATAAATGTATAATCTTTATTTTTTATTATTATAAAATCTTTAGTTTTCTTATCGGGATGGGTTTGAAGAAGACCGTATTCGTGATCCTGGTACAAACTGTGTTCTGGATACTTCAGGGAAAGTTCCGACTCCACTCGGAGTTCTCCGTAAATCCCTCATTATCCTGACGCTGCCCGGCTGTGGCCCGACTCTGGAGGAAGAGAGTAATTGTCGCTAGGCGAGGAACGCCACGATGGGTATTCCTCCATGAAAAGCTGGCCTGAAGCTCCGCTCGCTCTCTGCCGCCATGTCCAAATAAACAGTGCGAGTAGTGTGGTCTGTAGCAGGGCGCTGTGCAGGCCAGGTTCTGCTGTAAATCAGAGCGTGGCAGCGGAGCTTACAGACATGTGCACCCTCTAATTTCCCCCCAATGTGTTTACGCGTGGCTTTCCAGGATAAAATTGCTTCCAGTAATTTGGAGAGCACAACCAGCAGGCCCGAACGTAAACACCCGTGAGCACAGGGGTGATGATGGGCTTCTCTGGGTTCCTCGTCGAAGAGCCTGCACTGTACACAGAACCGGAAAGAAAGATTTATGACTTTCATTTACTGTCTCTGCTGCCAATCTCCTGGAAAGAGCTCAATCGTTTCAATATTTGACAGAAGGCATAATGGTTTAGCTTAGGGGGGTTTTGCATGACTAAGCAGTTAAAAATGCCGATTTTTATTTTGAATACTATTCGTTACCTTCACCTCAGATGTGTGGGGTTTTTTAGAGAATGAACAGTACTCAAGTATTATTTTCTTTCAGTCATTATTGTTGTTATATTCTGCTAATCGACTAAAAGCTGTTGTTCGTACCAGGGCCGGCGAGCGGGAATGAGATAGCAGGGGTATCTCATTCTCGGCCTTCTTTTTGAAGGAAAAAAATGCATTTAAAGGGGTACATCTTTGACACCCATATCATCGCAGTTGCTGTTAAAAGGATTGAAGGAAATCATTTTTTCACCACCAGTGAAACAGAGAATCAGAGGCTGGGGCTGATTTCTTTCTAGACTAGACTGTAGATTCATACAGCTTATTAGTGACAGTCGTGTCAGGTGATTGCACGTGACAGAGTGACACGCTCTCTGGATTTCATGTGCGTTGGGCGTGAAATGATTCAAACGCTCTTCGCTGTCTGTTCATAAGAATGAACTCCAGGCACACCTGAAACACAAAAGCAAATGTAATAAACATGGATTATTTCTCTTTCACTGATTTTTTTTCACAGAATGCCTTTGGTTTCGAAGGTAGATGTAAACAAACTGCATGATTTTCCTCCAATAAAAGTACAAAGTACACGAAAGGACAAATGACAGTTGACAAACGCGACTTTTCTGTTTACCGTGCTTGCTATTCGGAAGAGATTTGGCACCATTACGGACTTGACACCCAGATGGTGTAGATGTCTTTCAATGAGTGTGTTCGTCTACCAATTAAATATCGCTATGATGAGACGCCACGCTATAAAGCACGATCATAAAGGATTCGCAATGGTCACTTGAGTTACTGATAACTTGGAGAGTATTGTAATACTCAAATTCATAACAATCTACATACATACCAATTTATATGAAAACACCTGAAGGTTAAGGGTACGGTTTATCTTTTTTTTTTTTTTTGTATTCAATAAAATATAGCCAACAACATCAACCTCAGGTTGGTTCATCGTATAATCAAATCGTTTAAAGTAGTAAAGACCGGCTAATTTGTGTCAAAGGTCAACAAAAGGGTTAGCATGACGCCTAGAAAACAAAGTTCTTACGGAAACTCTCTGTATTTCCTGCACACCCTGTACAAACTAAGCATTGAAAAGGCTCAAGAGTACAGCATGGAACCAGCAGAGCTGCATACTGTATGATCTGCTAGTTTAAAGAAAACACAACCTTTCATGATAGGGGTTAAACAGGATGTATGATCGTACGGCCCAGACGGAGCTTTTGTCACCGTTCTTTCAGATCTGTGCCACAAGAGTCTTCAATGGAGCTTCAGAAAGCCGATGGTGAAACCAAACAGACCACTAAAACGCCAAACTCAAACACCCTGCAGGGGAGGCCCCGTGTTTAATCACGCGGCCTTTGATGAAGCTGCACTTGGGTAAACAGCTGACATTTGTAATATCGTAGAATCCGTAATTGACATGAGATCAGTCGGTGGGAACAGCTCGGCATGTGGGCCGATACCGCTTTATGGAAGTACTTTGGTTTTGTTCACTTTCATATGATGTTTTTTTTTTGATTGAACAGTGCATGTAGAGTAAACATTATAGACATGGTGTTTAAAAAGTAATGAGTACCAGCTCCCAGCCACGACCTAACATATTTAAACCATTTAGGACATTTTTATATGATGAGACCATGTCAGGGTGGTGTAACGTTGCTACCTGACGTCTCCAGAGTCTCCGGTTCCATCCTGAGCTTAGGGGTTACTTTCATGTGTTTTCATGGTGATGTTTATTTGCTCTGAATTCCCTGGTGTTCTTCCACTTCGCAATGCAGGAAGATGGCTTTGCTACGTGTTGTGAATGAACGTGTGCCTCGATGCAATGAAATGTCTTCTCCTTCAAGATGCATTCCCGTCTCACAGCCAGCGTTCCGGATCAACCATGACCATGGTCAGGATAAAGTGCTTACTGAAGACAACGAATATAGCCATGCTTACTGATATCATATATGACATTGTGGGGGCATGGTGGTTAACACGTTTGACTCTTCCTTCCAGGGTTGGGGGTTTTGAATCCCGCCTCCACCATGTGTGCATGGAGCTTGCATGTTCTCCCCCTGCTTTGAGGGTTTCTTCCGGGTACTCCGGCATGCTCCTTCAGTCCAAAGACATGAGCTGCAGGTCGACTAACATAACTGAGCAAAAATTATGGTTAGCACAAAGCCATAAGTCTCCTGCTTACTACAGATTAAACACATTGAGAGATATTAAAGATGCTAGTTAGACTTGAATAATATTATTTTATGTCTGAAATATAATGTGCAAAGAAAACCTCATCTCACCTCATCTCATAGCCAAAACACTGGCCACTCCCTTGCTTTTATTGCTGTTGTTGTTGTTGTTGTTATTGTATTTACTATTTGTTCAGTGCTCGAATATGATGTGAAATTTAAGTGTTAGAAAATGCTAGAAGAGGATAATAATCATAAACTGATTCATTTCCCTTAGGATGTATTAAGGTATAACTTTCAAACTAGCCTGTCATTTGATATTTACATTTATGGCATTTGGCAGACACCTTTATCCAGAGCGACTTAATCTCATTTTTTTTTTTATACAGCTGAACAGTGGAGTGTTAAGGACCTTGCTCAAGGGCCCAGCAGTGGCAGCTTGGTGGTGCAGGGATTTGAACTCACAACTTTCCAATCAGTAGTCCAATGTCTTAACCATTAAGCTACCACTGATATTGTAGCCTGGTTCTAGCCAATCAAAACACAGGACTGAGCAGGACACAGGAGCTTTTACATGCCTGCTGGGCTAGCTAATGGATTTATGTCTCGTCCACCCCTGTCAGAGATCATAAAGTACTCAAACTCCTTACTTATTCAGAAAAAAAAAAAGTTCAATTTAATCTAAGTTAAAGACTTTCACTAAGGAACTCAGGCTAGCTAATAACAATTCAAGCCGACCAACAAGAGCTAACCACTAAAATATGAGGTCACATGATTGTATAGCAAGCTGTCATGATATTACATTACAAACTAATATTGGCACCCTTGGTAAATCTGAGCAAAGAAGCTGTGAAAATGTTTCTTTATTGTTTAACTATTTGATCTTTTGTTCAAAAAGTTAAAAAAACAAACAAACAAACAAACAAACAAAAAACTCTGCTCTCATAGATATCAAACAAATGCAAACACAATACAGGTTTATTATTTTTTAAAATCTTTTTTTAAATACTCAGTGGGGGGAAATAAGTATTGAACGCGTCAACATTTCTTTCAGTAAATATATTTCCATTGAGGTTATTCACATGAAATTTTCACCAGACATCAGAATTAACTCAAGAATTCCGGAAATATAAAGAATTCACAACATTAAAGTCCATAAATAAAGTTATGTGTAATAAAATGGAATGACTCGGGGGGAAAAAGTATTAAACACACTTAGAAAAAGCAGTTCTCCAGGGCAAGGTAAGGCAAGGAACCAGCTGAAAATGTGGGGTGCCAAAATTATTGGCAGCCCTATTAAGTCATATTAGAAAAATATATTTTAAGTATATTCCCATTGATATTTTTTTTTTTTTTAGTACACTTGGGTGACTAGGAACAGGAAATTGTTCAAACATGACTTCCTGTTTACAGGGGTATAAATATGAGGTAACACACAGGCCAAATTCCCTTAGTCATTCATAACAGTGGGTAAGAGCGAGGAATATAGCTGTGATGTACGGCAAAAGGTTGTTGAGCTTCACAAAATGGGGCGTCGCTATAAGAAAATAGCACAAGCATTGAAAATGCCCATTTCCACCATCAGGGCAATAATTAAGAAGTTCCAGTCAACTGGAAATGTTATGAATCAACCTGGAATTGGACGTGTGTCTATATCGTCTCAACACACTGTGAAGAGGACGGTTCGAGTGGATAAAACATCTCCAAGGATCACAGCTGGAGAACTGCAGAAGTTAGTTGCATCTTGGGGTCAGAACGTCTCCGAAACTACAATCTGAAGTCACCGACATCACCACAAGCTGTTTGGAAGGGTTTCAAGAAAAAAGCCTCTACTCTCATCCAAAAACAAACTCGAGCGTGTTCAGTGTGCAGACACTACTGGAACTTCAAATGGGATCGGGTTCTATGGTCAGATGAAACCAAAATAGAGCTTTTTGGTAATAAACACAGAGGTGGTTTTGGCACACAGAGAGGTAGCCGTATGGAAAAGTACCTCATGCCCACGGTTAAATATGGAGGTGGATCTTTAATGTTTGGGGCTGTTTTTCTGCCAGAGGACCTGGACATTTTGTTAGGATACATGGCATCATGGACTCCATCAAATATCAACAGATATTAAATGAAAACCTGACTGCCTCTGCCAGAAAGCTTCAAATGGGCCGTGGTTGGATCTTCCAGCAGGGCAACGATCCAAAACATACAACAAAATCAACACAAAAATGGTTTACTGACCACAAACTCAAGGTCCTACCATGACCATCCCAGTCCCCTGACCTGAACCCCATAGAGAACCTGTGGGCTGAACTGAAGAAGAGAGTCCACCAGCGTAGACCTCGAAATGTGAAGGATCTGGAGAGATTCTGTATGGAGGAACGCTCTCAGATCCCTCGCCATGTGTTCTCCAACCTCCTCAGGCGTTATAGGAGAAGACTCAGATCTGTTATCTCGGCAAAGGGACGTAGCACAAAGTACTGATTAAACAGGTGCCAATAATTGTTGCACACCTATATCTAAAAAAAATAATAATAATTTTGTATAAACCCGTGTTGTGTTTGCAATTCTTTGATATCCATGAGAGCCGAGTATTTTTGTGAGTTTTCTTAACAAAAGATCAAAAACTTAAACAATAAAGACAAAATTTTTCACAGCCTTCTTTGCTCATATTTACCAAGGGTGCCGGGTGTACGTGTACATCTTTGCTACAAACATTAAAACTTTATTTAAAGATTTAACCTTCTAGGCCACACGTCATCGAAAGTATTTTTCTTTCTTGTACGTTTGGGTGAGGCCTTGAACCTTTTGAAATGAAACACAATTTGAAAAGTGAATCAGTGTCCTGAAATGTACGGCATGTCTGTTTTTCTTTTCTTTTTTCTTTTTTCTTTTTTTTTTCCTGTTTGTTTGTTTTTCAAAGAAACATGTCATACATTCATAACTACAAGTGGTGACAAAAGCGGACAAACACATTTAGAAGCGTTAAGATCAGTAGTTTTTCTCTCGACAGCTTCGGAGAATCGCGGAAAAATAATCTGCCGTTCAACAACACTGCCTTCCGAGGAATCCGAATAATGTAAACTGTCGCAGATAATTACCTTCAACTGTCTCACAATAGTTTCATCTACCTGAGGCTTTCACCTGCAACACACACACACACACACACACACACACACACACACACTACACAGCCAGTTGGTGTAATCTCTGTCAGACTTAACAAACACACCAAGGCTGTGCGTGCGAGACAGCTGATAAAGATTTTTTGATGTTTAAGATGTTTTCAGTGGAGATTACATCTTTTTGAGGTGAGCGTTAAGATAAGCAACCTCTCTCGCAGACTTGACTTGAACTCTTGAACAAGAACATTCGTGGAATCCCAAACGAATTCCAGTCATACCATTTTATTCTTGAATTTGAATTGCATTTTTGCCATAAACCACTTCACTGTGATACATTCCTGTCAGTGTATTTCACCTCGCAAGTAAGTATAGGCATTAGCGCTTTCTTTTTTTTTTTTTTTTTTTTAAACAATTTTCCGGAGGTATTATAAACCTGACGTTTTTTACAAAGGAAAAATCCCTGAGGGTTGTTTTGCCACCTTGAGTGTTGCAGCGTATTATTTCAAACTTGTTAAAGCTCCACAGGTGTTCTGGAGAAAAGGTGTGTAGAGGGCTAATTCATGTAAAGTATTTTATCATTTGTACAGTGTCTTGCTTTGTATTCCATAAATAGCCACTCCTCAAAACTGTGTTCTACACAACCATGGAGATGCCAAGATTATTTTGGTAACACTTTCTAAGAAGGTCATATTTATAATGAACTACGGTGCCATGTTCATT
The DNA here is from genome assembly GCF_001660625.3 of Ictalurus punctatus. Lineage (NCBI taxonomy): Eukaryota > Metazoa > Chordata > Actinopteri > Siluriformes > Ictaluridae > Ictalurus > Ictalurus punctatus. The sequence goes on from NC_030422.2 coordinate 29,395,749, forward strand.
CCATGCGGTATAATTATAATGCATTCTAATGCAATGAAGCATTATGGACATTGTTGCAATGCAATACATTATAGCTATCTGTATTATGCATTATGGATTGTTATGCAGTTGATGTCGAAAATATCGTGATCGCGAGGTGCGAGGTACGTCACCACAATCTCGTGATTATGACTCCGGTACTCGTGTTTTTCTATGCGTCAGGGGCGTGTCATTAACAAAGATTAACAAGATTTTGCACATTGACGTAGTAGTCAATGTAATCATGTAATCATATCAAGGATAATATAACACGATAAATAAGAATAATGAAGTTTGCTCACACTGTACATTTTATCCCTGTCTGAAACTACTTCATACGACAGTACAGTTGAACTCTTGAATCTGATTGGTCAAAATCTACAGCCGGGACAGTAGTTCTGTCTCATTCTAATATGTTACCGTTTCTATAGTAACAGCTCATACATGGGGACTCCGATGGCGGACGCTCCACTTAATCTAAAACTAATAATGAACAGATTTATTTAACTTAAAAAATTAAAGCATATCGCGGTTTATTTATTTTTTTGTTTTGTTTTGTTTTGTTTTTGGTTTTTTCTCGTTAGGAGACGTTCATGTAAAGTTTACGGAAAATGCTTTGTAAAGTTTCTGTAAGTCTTCAGGACTGGTTCTTGGTAACCTGACAAGTTGCGTTTTGTTGGAGTGACAGGCCGGTAAAGGGAACGACTGTTTATTATGTAAGCAGTAACAGGAACTAATTTGTCTCGCAGACATTCCATTACATGAAAATGTAAATATAAACAAATAATAATAAAAAAAAAGCGCAATATGTCATTCCTTACCGTCGGAAGAATTGTAATCGTTTGCTGTGGTATAAGCAGAATAACACGCTTCATACCGTGTGCAGAAATAATCCGCTTCGGGGTGCGGACGATCCTCCGCTTTGTGCTGCGCCTTATCACACCGCCACGGCATCTGAAGTCCTTCTGACCTTTTCAGGAAATCATACTATAAAAGTTCATTCATTCTGAATGGACTTAAACACAATGCAGTAAACAACTCGGGGGTGAATTTGTTTATTAAGAAGAAATCTTTATTTGTCACAGTGTTGTTTTTTTTTTCTTTGCATATAACAGCTTGTTAGGGTCAAAGGTCAGGGTCAGTCATGATACAGGTGCTGGATCCTGGAGCAGATCGGGCTTTCTCAGCTTGGCAGTGCTGAGGCTTGAACCTCTGATCAGAACCTCAACCACTGACTCATCACTGCTCTAAAGCTTGAAGCTTGGGGCATGAAGGCCCCAGTGAGGATCGAACTCACGACTGCTGGTTTTACAAGACCGGCGCTCTAAACACTGAGCTATAACCTTTACATAAATTCTTATACCACTATTAATCATATATTATGATGCACTATTACATGTTATGGATATATTCATAGCTTATTAATCATGCGGCACTTATAGAAAGTGTTACTGCTATTTTTGTGAACAATTGTTTACTTTAACATGGCCGTGAGATGCTAAATCAAGGTCATGACTCGCACACAATTGACTTCATTCATGCACTGAATTTTTGTAAATTTGAGCCTCAAATGAATAAAATCACGCCCATGTTTTTCATTTGTGCTCTTCCCTTATGTGGAATGCATTTGTGCTCTTCCCTTATTGTGCTTATGCAGCCCTCAGGTCAAATTCATGCTTCATCATTTTTTTTTTTTAATCAAGGAAAAATACAGAGTAAATAATTTTCCACCTGACACCTCGGTCACCTTGGAGGCCTAGGTTGCCTTGGCTTATTTCCCGTGACGAACATGCACAAACAATTGTAAATAAATGAACACACATCATACACGCCTCTACAAGCTACACATGAATACACGCTGTTCCGTTTTATCCGATTGTTGTTATTTCAGAAGGATCTGATTGTTTTTTTTTGTGTTTAAGCATGAATGAAATGTACAAATAAATAAATAAATAAACAAACAAACAATGCAAATGTGACTTTGTGTATTTACTATCTGTTCCGTGATAGCTGGCTTTTGTTTTGTCACAGCCAATCCTACTCTGAATATAAGATCGAGATCGATATTTTGAGTAAAAGTTTAACTCAGTAGTCATCAGTAGTCATGAAAACCTTGTTTTGTTTAAGTTTCACAAGAAAACCCCGATCGATGCGCAAAAACAGACGACACCTTCGTTTTTTTAACATATCATTTACCTTCACGTGTAGTGATTTTTTTTTTTCATTCTACATTATACACAACATGTGACATGTTTCCTTGTCTTCACTTTCAGGGAATAACATTTTGACATTCACGTTCATTGACATGTTTTTCACGTGCGAGTACATATTACTCGTATTTCTTGCTCGTGGATTTATTTATAATAGGAGCAGTACGCATGATAGTGACATTCATCTCGCAATGTATTTTGATTACTGTTAATAAATGTTTATTTAGATAATTATTAGCTCTAGATCGGATTTACTCTACAGTTAAATAGCCAGGTGTTGCATATAGCTAATGTTACTCGCCATTGAATTTACCAAACGTAAATGGCATTGTTACAGTAAAACACTATACGATTAAATCAATATATTAGCTATCTACACACCTTTTGTCCTGACCACTTGTGGAACTGGAACGGTCCTGAAATAATACTGTCCAAGTCTGGATTTGGATTTGTACACAGTTCAGTACGTCATGGCTCCAGACGGTTGTGTTTTTCCTTCCTCGGCTAACACAGCGTATGAAAGGCTTAATAAAATAATTTGATTAGTTGAATCATGTACTAGAGCCAGGAAAATGTTAAACTATGCACTACATGATTTCCCCAACAGACCTCCGCAGTCTCAAACTGCCAAGTTTCCTCAATAATACCTTTAACGCAACTCCGTTTCCTCATCGCTGCCTCGCAAACATTTGTTTGACAGTGAATCTTTTGTGAACGCGTTGACATTTGAAAGTTTGCACACTAGAAAGTAGAGCCGTTTCTATTTTGGCGCAGAGGTCTTCTCACCTTCGGGACGGGGAAAAGAATGCCTTAATCCAGTCAATTAAAATAGCTATGCAGGAAAGGTTTCTTAGACGTAGCGAATGTCATGGAGTTCACAGCATTGTACTCGACAAATACATCAACAAATACAGGTGATTGTGTCTTTGTCAGTGAAGGGTGTGTGTGGTTTTTCATGTAGACATTGTGTAGATGACAAAGATTATCAGATTAAATCCAGACAGACAACACACTGCTTGACTTATGAGGCTAAAACTATTTGACGGTATTCATAAAACTCACCTCGACACACCTGATGGCGTGCCTAACAATGAATGGAACAATTACAAATTTGTAAATAATACGCAACTGACAGCTCATATGGTAAAGCTACACATGGTTACTATCGTTGTAGGGGAGTAATTAACATTCTTAGCTACTTACATTTAATGTCAGCTTCGTTTAACTGACATTAGTTCACATGAACGAACTAGGAATTCAGCATGAATGCATCCGTGACATTAACAAAGCAACTAACTTGCACTGTTTGATTCATTTTATTACATAAATTTTACCTAGTGATAACGTATATAAGGTGGCCCTAAAATAGAGCCTTGTGGAACTCCTGGTTTAAGGGAAATGGTATTTCAGTGGTTAATGGTTTGGACTACTGATTAGAATCCCACACAGTGTAAAACTGAGCAACGATCCTCAAACCTCCGATGTATCCGGGGCGCAATCGTAACTCACTTCGGATTAAGGTTTTACGCAAATGAGCATATGGATACCTTGCATTACTCAGATTGAAAAGATAATGCGTTCTAAACAGACACGAATAAGATCTGCACTTTTTTTTTGTTTGTTCGCTTTTATTTTAGAAAGCTTGCCAGGAAAGTGTGTGTGAAAGAGTGTCTGATGAGACTAGCGGTGTAGCATCAGGACTGGGATTCATGCAGGAAGTAACAAAAAACTTCACATGAGAATGAGGTTTTTACTTGAGCAGTCAGATATGAAGTCTATATATGTCCGGACGCATTTACAACGTCGTTAGTAACGGCCTGGTCACGGTCACAGTGCTTTCAACTAGTAATGCAACAAGACTATGGGCATAGTGGTTTCGGCCTATTTTGTTTTAGCCACGCCCACTTCAGGTTTAAATGCATTCGGATGCAGATATAGATACGAATATATTTGGCGCACTAAATAGATACACCAAAATTGAAGTCTGGGGTTTGTTCATATTAACTAATGCAGGAAAATAATGTCACTGAATGAAACCTCAGTGTAATGTTACCCTTTCCCGCATTACTTACTTCCTATTACCATATAACCCAGATTATTTTATTTTTGTATACTAGAATGCCCGCACATTTTACACCAGATTGGATTCTCTGGAAGCCTGCAGTCAGCAACTGTCTTGAATTGTTTATTCACTTTCCGTACAAGTTCGCAGTCATCTTTACCAAACTATTCACTTTAATTTGAATTCAGTTTGTTTGTCTTTTCTAAGTGGTATCTGGTAAACTAGCTGTCTATCACATTTGATCTATCACAAGCCAAAGTTATGGAATTAGTTTAGCATCAGGATATTGCAGGTATTTTAGCTCAGGCTGATGTTTACCACGTGGAACTTGATAACAGAATAGGATGAGTAAGGCCTTTAGATAAGGGCTGCGTATGGAACACCACAGCAGTATGTGTGCCAAGCTCCTGTGTCTGGAAAGGCAAGGAAAATCATACTGATTCTGGAAAATAAGGTCTTAAAACATGCTTCCATGACTCACTCTATCGTCCTAAGGGCTGCATTTGTACATCGCAAGTCATCTGAAGTTCATACAACGGTCACGGTGTCAATTTTCAATTTCTATCTCCTATTATCTGTTAGGATTCTCCGAATAAATTGTTCAAATCAGTTCAAAATAAAACCACTTAAATATACCGACAAGCATTTAAATAAATAAATAAATAAATAAATAAATAAGGCATGACCTCAAGTACTAGGTTGAATGAATGGAAGGCAGAAACTTATAATATTAATATCATGTAGTGTCAGATGTTTCTACCTTCAAAAGGATCCTCTGGATGATCACTGAAATTAACCTCAAATGCCTTGGGAGGTTTGCTTAAATAGTCTCCAGAGCTAGCAGGTATATAATATACCTATTTGCGTAACTTTATTGTTTGTTTATTGTCACATAAAGAGGGTGGAGTAGGTGATGGTGCAGGTGATGAATAGACTTCTGCAAAATTGCCACACTGGAACAACTCAGTTGGCCAGAACGTAGGTCTTACAATACATTTTATTAGTTGAAATCTCTGCCCTGAAACTTATACTCCATTAGAAAGAATAATCCTGTATTTTTTTCCATTACAAAGAGGAACAAACTGGAAGTTGCCAGCGATGAAAAATGACACATTTCAATAATCTCATCATAGAAACAATATTATCGCTGCTGCAATACTGTATATCGGATGTCATCGGTTCTATGATGTCACTGTCCTGTTGTAGAAGCGACTCTGGTGTCTGCAGGGGCTGGTGAATAAGACCAGCACACTGAATGCTGAATCAGTGTGTTGGTTTTAATTGAGTCCAGGCTAAGCACTGAGTGCTATCTTGCAGTCTCTAGCAATATAACTGAACTTGCCCAGAGAATGGGTTTGTTTGTCATAATATTAGAACCTTCTGGTGTCCTGTTAAAGCATTTTATTGCTTTTAAACCTTCATAAACAAAACTTCTCTGTCTGATTCAGAGATCTGGTCTGAACCAAAAACCGTCATCCAACCAGCTTCTAGTAATGCTCTGATTTTGCATAGCATAGCCAGTATCATTAGCAGCCATTGCCTACGTCTGCTCCGACGTACGTCCTTGCTAGACCTTTACACGCTAACACTCCTCCTGACCATTCCGTGCCACCTAGAGAAGAGGGTTTGAGAAGAGAGATAGGAATGATTGATCCCCATTCTGTGCTCTGAAACCGTCACTTATCGCTCCGGCTGACGCAACGCCGCCCCCATTCAGCCCGAGCGAGATCTGCTTGCTTTTCTTCCCTGTCATGCAACCAAAATCATGCCCTTAATCTAGCCCACTGCCGCAGCCCCGTTCGCGTGGCAGGATCCACACTACACCTCTCCTTCCCTCTCTCCCTCCCTTTTCTCCCTCTTGTTTTTTTTTCTGTCTAAACTTGAAAGAAGAGCTAAACAAGCTACTCACGCATGAGTTTTGCACGAGATCCGAAGCCCTCTGGCTTGCCCTACTCCCTCCCTCCTGCTCTGCAGTGACTGCCTGTGCCCACATCACACTGGCTAATGGAGAAGCATGCTTTTCTGCTTTGCTTTTTTTTTTTTTTTTTATGCAGCATTACAAAAGAGAAAGCCTGGCTCTCTTCCATGGTGAAAGAATAATTAACCACAGTAATGCAACAGTAAATGCAGTCCTGCGAGAAAACAAAATGGAGAGGTAGCAAAGTTACTAAATCAAGATAGACGTCTTTAATCCACCCCCTTTTTATTGAGACAGGAAGCTCACCTCGAGCAGATTGAGGAAACCAATATGAAATGTATTATTATTATTATCATTATTATTATTAGTTGTAGTAGTAGTTTTACAAATATCAATTGGTTAACAATGCCCAACACCTCTGTGCAATCACTTTCTTCAAACCATAGTGACATGAAAGATCTGTTGAACAAGCAGTGACAGGTAAGGATCCCACAGTGACTATCAAAGTTTATTGGAACTGGAGAGCTGTAAATCAGTATCTGTCAGTGGATAGATTGTCTAATCATAGCTTTTCACTCCAGAGTGGGTGCTAATCATTTACTGTCTGACTACTCTTTTCAGGCAGGTTTTACAGGCCTTTCGTGATGGAGAACACTTGTTTAGTTAATAAGAGTTCAGGGAATTCAGGACAAGTGGATTGACTAGAGCCAACTGTAACGTTAACTGCCTGGTAAACATCATGATTTGGCAGGCTCCTACACAATGGATCCCCAGTCCCAGCATTATTATTATTATTTTTTATTTTTTTTATGAGCTACAGTTCGACTTATTGAGCATATCCATCTCATTTTTAAACGTTTCAAATGGAGCAGCAAAGTATGATCATGAGATTGACTAATTCCCAGTGGACACTACATTACTTACAAAATCTCAGCATTGATGTAGTGCGGTACTACAAAACGTTAACCCTTTTGTGATCAGTTGTGCGGTTGATGTAATGGTGTGCACACATCATGATCTGTCAGCCGGATAGATCCCAGACGAAGGCAGTCTGATCCCCAAATCCTACTTTCTCACGAAAATAAACATGTGAGCTGTCTGTCATGTGACTTTGCCAAGATGGAGCCTAAGAGACTGGCTGTGGTGGTTTTGTATAGACACAAGAAAAAAGGAAAAAGGAAAGATAAATTTGGAGGATTGCTTGGGGAAATGCAGGCACCAAGGATTGTCTGTTTTTTGTTTGTTTGTTTGTTTGTTTGTTTGTGTGTGTGTTTTTTTTTAACCTCCTAGTGAAGACCAGGAAATGATTTCTCTGAGACATACATTACAGTGAAGAAACATAGCTATTCCTGCACCGTGTACTACCAGGAACCTATTAAAGTGGTGCAGAAACAAGTTTCCACCAACTGCCCTGAGGCAAGACGAGAACTGTAGGAGGAACAAAGGATTGGAGTTTTGATTGGAAAGGATTAATTTGAGTAAGTACAAATGTTAATACATTATTGCGGCAGTGGTGTGGTCTAGCATCAGCTGCAGAAGGATAGGGTGAAAGGAGAATGATTTGAGGACTCTGATATGACACCATGCAGTCCTCCAGAGGTGATCTATCAACAATTTCCGCCAAATTCAACATCAAGCCCTCTTCAAACTACAAGCAAAGTATGAACAGCGCTTTAAGACATGCTCAAATAGCAAGCATGGGGGTGGACTGGGTGTGAGTAGGCCATTCATCAGTACCCTTCCTTCCAAGGGAAGTCCAACTCGTACTCCTTCTCATCACCTTACACTCCGCCTCCTCGTTCACTGTACATGGTTGACCACCTGAGACAACAAGAACAAGGTCCATGCTGGTGTGGTGGTACTGGACGGAGTCTGGGCATTTCCAGGACTAGTGTCCCATTATGGATTTAAGGGTGATGGTCCAGATCCCTGACTCAGCACAGGCCTCTTCTGATAGAAAGTAGATATACAGTATATCTGGCTTTGATCGATTCTGGTTCTAACCAGACTTTTCACACCAGGGTTTATCAGACAGAAGGTCTGGCCAAATGATTTAATCAGACCCTCTAATAATTTAATTCATAAGGTCACTCACAAGGGCATTATAAAGTGAGGAAACGTCTAGAATCCATGTTCTTTGCAAATTGGTTATTTCCATTTGAATTACTGTATGGATGGGGTTTTTTGGACATCGTTGGCAAGTATTGGGGAAAGGGGGTGGGGCAGGGGGCATGCACAAAACAAACAAAATCCAGATTGTTCAACGCCTGAGAGCAAAACTTCAGGTATTTGATCACATAATGCAGGAAAAGTTGCTACACATCCAGAAAATGTAATATCAGCTGTATAACAGGGGCACTTGGCGTCGAAGGTCACAAATCTTGCTGTCTCAGAGACCAATAGTTCTCCTTCCGTGGAAAGTTTTTGTGCATGGTAGCCCTTATTAGAAAAAAAAAAAAAGAACTCAGAGTTCTGGAGCCCAATGAGGATGGGGCATCCCAGTTCTGCAGGAACCTTAGAAAAACTACTGTGGTTCATTCCAGTATTGCATAGTAAAACACTGGATTCGTGATGCTGTACAGCACTAACTGCTGGCCCTTTTATTCAGAGCTATCATTGATTTGAGGAGAACAACAGGCTTCTCGATCCTGTCAGGACCCCATGATTTGCATTTTGTTAACATTAACATGTTAATCAGTTATTTTCGTTTGATCACAGCCAACTCGCGTTGTTGCCTTCTTACCAAGACCATTCAATATGTGTTTATCCCAAGTGGAAGTACACACAACAGGAGCACACATCATCCAATGAGTAATGCGGCGTGTGCCAATGCTTTGTGGCCTCTTGGACTACCACAGCTGTCACAAGCTATTACGAATGAAGCTGTTGTTTTAGCATTGTCAGAGCCTCTGAATTTGGCACGTAGGTTAAAATCATAATCAGGGGTTGAGAAGATGTTTTTGTTTATTTACCTAATACTCACTGATTTGGGCATGTTTGAAAACATTTGACATGAGCCAAAATAGATGGGTATCTAACTTGCAAATAAGCACACCTTTACAAATATTTTGTACCTTAAAACGTGGTTTTTGATGTCACTGTTGGAACATGCATCAGGGTTCAACCTATGCCCAAGGCATCTTACCGTCCTTAGTTACAAAATTCACCCACAGAGCACTGTAAAAGTCATAGTAAACGAGCCAATCTTGTACAGGGAAATGTATTCTATAGACTGTAAGTACATCAATAAGAAGCTCATTATGTCAAGTTCCTAGTTTTGTGAAACCATTTCACAAACATATTATGACTAATGCAATGTATTCAAATAATAAAAAAAAAAATTACAAAGGTCCAGCTACATAAAATTCCTGGCTTACTAAGGTCTGTTGGGATGCTGGGTAAAATGTAAATAAAAACAGAATGCAATGGTTTGCAAATCTCATAAACCCGTATGTTATTCACAATAGAACATAGAAAATATATCAGATGTTTAAACTGAGGAACTGTACCGTTTTAAGAAAAAAAATAAGGTTATTTTGAATTTGATGGACACAGCACATTTCAAAAAAGTTGGGACAGGGCAACAAAAGGCTGGAAAAGTAAGTGTTATTATAAAGAAGCAGCTGGAGGTTGATTGGGAACAGGTCAGTAAGATGATTGGGGATAAAAAAGAGTATCTTAGAGAGTCTTTCAGAAGTAAAGATGGGAAGAGGTTCACCAATATACGAAAAACTGCGTCTACAATTTGTGGTACAATTTCAGAATAATGTTCCTCAATGTAAAATTGTGAAGACTATGAATATCTCGTCATCTACAGTATATAATATCATCAAAAGATTCAGAGAATCTGGAGAAATCTCTGCGGGCAAGGGGCAAGGGTGAAAATCATTACTGCATGCCCGTGATCTTCGGGCCCTCAGGCGGCACTGCATTAAAAACAGGCCTGGTTCTGTAATGGAGATCACTGCATGGGCTCAGAAACACCTCCAGAACTCATTGTCTGTGAACACAGTACTCCGTGCGATCCACTAATGCTGGATAAAGCTCTATCATGTAAAGAAGAAGCCATATGTGAACATGATCCAGAAACGCCGCCGTCTTCTCTGGGCCAAAGCTGAGTCAAAGTGGAAAACTGTTCTGTGGTCAGACGAATCGAAATTTGAAATTCTTTTTGAAAACCATTATCTAAACTAAAGAGGACTAAAGAGGAGAGGGATCATCTGGCTTTTTATCAGCGCTCAGTTCTAAAGCCTGCATCTCTGATGGTATGGGATGCATTAGTGCCTATGGAATGGGCAGCTTGCACATCTGGAAAGGCACCATCAATGCTGAAACGTATATACAGGTTTTAGCGCAACATCTGCTTCTAACCAGATTCCATCCCATCTTCACTTCTGAGAGACTCTCTATTTATTACTATTTCTATACCTAATTATGTTACTGACCTGTTGCCAATTAACCTAATTAGTTGCAAAGTGTTCCTCCAGCTGTTTCTTTTTAGCAACACTTACTTTTCCAGCCTTTTGTTGCCCCGTCCCAACTTTTTGAGATGTGTTGCACCCATCAAATTCAAAACTCCCTTCTTTTTTCCTTAAAATAGTACAATTCTTCAGTTTAAACATCTGATCTATTTTCTATGTTCTATCGTGAATAACATATGGGTTTATGTGATTTGCAAATCATTGCATTCTGTTTTCATTTACAATTGTACACAGCGTCCCAACTTTTTTGGAATTGGGGTTATATAATATTAGGGGTTTTTTTTTTTTCATACATTGATCAAACTTATTTTCTTCAGTCTGCAGCTGGACCATGGTCCACCATTTGATGAGCTATTCTGTAAAGTGTAGCCAACTTTGCTCATCATATTGTATGATATATATTATTGAAGATAAAGACGATTTTACTGTAGAAAAAAAAAAAAAAAAAAAAAAAAAAAAAAAAAAAAAACCTATCCAATATCTCTATCTCAAAATCCAACAAATAAATATTCAAACGATTCCCATAGGTTATTGAAACAGAATTTCAGAATTAGCTACTCTTTGTATTCTGGTCTCCTCTCTTCCATCAATCAGTTGTGGTGGAACAGCAAAACCACATAAATGAACACTCATCAGTAACTTTGTAGTACCTAGCTGCTTTGTCTAAAATTAATTTGTCTATTACAGGAATTCTGGTGCACTGGTTAATTTGTTACATGCACCAGACAGAAATCTGACGATCCCTCTGTTTGTTGTGGTAACAGTCATATGAACCAATCAGGAGAAGACAGTAAATCCACAGACAAGAGAGAGAGACGCATGGAACACAATGTTTCTCGTCACCTCTAGATGAACTTGGCCCGCTTTGCTATTCTAATTGACGTTCATGATGCATTTTTTGGTTTCCACATGCTCTGACAGATTGTTTACCGCAGGCCCTAGGTGAGAAGAGGCACAGCCAAAATAGAAACTTCTCAAAGCCATCAGCACGCACCGACCTGCTCCAAACCAAAATTACCCCGGCTATTTACGGCACCTGAATTTATTTTTCTGTGGGGTTGAAAGGTTCATTTAAGAGGAAGAAAAAAAAAAAAGAGAGACAGAGAGAAAGCCGAAGCTAGTCAGAGACATTTGCGTGCAGATTGACTGATTTGAATGACAACAGAAAGTAATTGTCAGGTTTAAGCGTTTTATCTGATTGTATCGTTCTGCCATGACTACACTCTGGATAACTGCTCCTCACCATGATGAGGTCTTCTGTTGTTCTGCCATATCCTTGTGGTCTGTAAGCAAAGTCAGACCAGTTAACAGAGCACAGTTTACCTCAGACATGAACGTTGAGCGTTGCTGGGTTTTGTGCTTGTTTGCATACAGTTGTTGGGATGCTATTGTTGTGACGCTTGAAGGGTTGATGATAGCTTATTTCACTCTTGACTGTGTCCATGTCAGGTTTTATCAGGTTATGGCATGCTGCTTGTAAATAATCGGCGAGATGAATCTGATGCAAAGCAGAGCACTGGTCGTCTGTTGGGACGTTTAAACATTTCAATTTCTTGAATTTTTCATTTATTTATTCTTTTTTTTTTTTTTGCTGGCAGTTCTAATACACATTGTTGGTATTCTGTTTGTGTTTTGAAGAAGGTGATGCCTCGGACAGGATAAAAGATATGTTTACATCTGGATACTTTCATCCTGATGTTTCCATTTCCAACATACAAGGTTTCCAGAATAAAGTGAGAATTGATGCTTTTCTATAAAATGCCTACCTATACATTGAATATTCTGAAGTGGGAACAAGACAATCATTTTTTTTAAAAACACCAGCGAAACACAAACTGAAGCCGATGTAAATAAACTGAAACCATTACCTGTATTTTGAATGGCTGGACGTTCTGTTGACGTTTTCTTAACACGTTGAAAGAATGCCCATTGATCAAGTCTATAAGTAGTATTTTGTGACAGCTTGGTCACTAACAGGCTGGATGAACACTGGATCTTGAGGCTCATGTATGATGGAAGTGTGTATTAATGTGAAGAACCATTCAGGCTGTTGAGTCTTGAAGAACCTTCTGCTTGTGTTGTAAATGCCCGTTAGCCTCACTAAGACTTTGGTTAGCTTTAACCTCAATCGCATCAGATTATAGTCTCCACTAACAATCCTCAGTGGTAGTGGGACTGCAGAGGCATGATGGGAAACACGTTAGTCTTGTCCCTCATAGAAAAGGACACAGAATGCTCTTGTCAATCAGATGAGCCCTTCCCTATTGGTGGTGGTAAGATGATAAAGAAACGTTAGTGAAATTCAATGGTATGAACCCTCTAACCCTGTCTGTGTGGGTGTCGGCATGCGTTTTTCTCTGTACTGTAAACGTCTTCATAATAGTTTGAATAAGTGAGAAATGTGACCCAGGGTTAGTCATTCAGGATTGTCCCCATTAAGAGAAAGGGTATGCAGTTGCAACCGTTCTGAATGATATGGACTTCTGCCGTAATCACTCAAAAATGCAATCATAATAATAGACAAACCCATTACACCTACGGTAATAACATGCAAGAGAGTACTTTTAATGTCTGTCAATAACACTTTGATTAATAATTGACATTCCGTGGGCCTACTTTTCAATCTTTTAGTAAAGTTGTGCGTAAAGGTTTTCGTAGGCCGAACAATTTTCTGTCAGATTTACAAAACGGTCGTTAATGCTGATTTTCTTTGTACTTACTAAACGGTAGTAATCCATAAATTAGTTGATTTACATTCATTTACACACACACATTTCCATAAAAAAACAGCAAAGCTCACAGAGAACTGAAAAAGTTATTTTTAGTTATTTTAACACGATAAATCTTCCAGTAATGCAGCTCAGACACTACAGCATGTCAGCTACCATGGACCCACAGTAGCTCTACCTCCTTTTACCGGGTCCCGTTACGTCCGTTGTGTTTGAATGGCTACTCTTATTTGACTTAAAATATGGATTTGTTTTGGATTTTTTCATCATTAATCCTGACAACATAATCCTTATATAAAAGCACACCAACTGATCACCGGTTATACAATTTGAAGCCTATCAATCGAGGTTCACATCAGCGCGTTTCCTTAAACATGAACTTACAGAACCCCTCAGTAGCTCTCGTAGGATACGAAAGGTTTTTCCTACCACAGCTCTTGCGTAAACGCTCCTGCAAACAAATAAATGTGTTCATATTGGTAAATGCAGCTCATTGTCTTGCTGATATAATAAATAAAAAATAAAATTAAAAATCTTGGTAATATTTTTAATTCATTCTTCCCTCAATGACTGCAGACTGTTCAGGCCGTTCTAAACCATGATACGCTCACCACCATGCTTCAGAGAAACCAGACAATAACCCATAATGACAAGTAAATCACGAAGAGAATTAATGTAAAGGAGGAAACTTCATGTTTTGCAGTCATCAGAGTCCATTCCACAACCCATGAGCTGTTCATGTGAGAAATCCCAGAAATATCTGTCATGTAGCTGAGGCTGAGACAGATGCAAGTGCAGTTAAGAGCTTTTATTTAAGAGTAATAACAATAACATAACAGGCAGAGACAGGACAGAAACCAAAACAAAACACGAATGTATTAGTAAACAAAGTCAATGTCAACCCAGAAGCGCATGCTGTCGTGCTACAGGCTGTTGAGCGCACTGCTCACTACGGTACTCAGCATGAAGGGAAATATGTCAGATCCCCCCACAAAGGGTGCTTCTTCCAAAGTGCCTAACAAAGCTCCCCTCCCAGTGGTCCTGGCCCTCTGGGCAAAATGTCGACACAGCCCTCCAGGTCCCGAGGCATGCATCGTTTATAAAGTAGCTGGTTCCCAGAGGAGCCGAGGAGCAGACATGAGGCTGGGGCAGACTCACTGGGGTCATGAGGGGGGAAGAAGGCTTGGGAGGTCGCACTGTCAACCTCTGGCATGAGCAGAGTTTGGTAGGCTTTGCCATTGGCCTTAGACAGGAGCTTGCCTTGGTGGGCCGTGTCATCGGCCTTGGACAGGAGCTTGCCTTGGTGAGCCATGTCCTCAGCCTCAGCCATGGGCAGAGCATGTTGGGCCATTTCATCAGCCTCCGGCATTAACAGGATTTGGGGGGCCATCTCGTCAGCCTTCGGCATTTATCGGACTTGGGGGGCCATCTTATTGGTCTCCCACTGGACCGTGGCCTGGGAGGCTGTCTCGTCTGCCTCCAACTGGAACATGGCTTGGGAGGTCGTCTTGTCAGCCTCCGACTTGAACAGAACTTGGAAGGCCGTGCCATCAACCACAGACAGAAACGTGTTGACCTCTAGTAGGAACATGGCTGGATAGACCACTTCATCTGTCTCACACTGGGGCTCAGGAGATGAGGTCGCCACGTTGACATCCAGCTGGAGCTCGGCAGGGGAGACCACCTCCTGGGTCTCAGCCTAGAGCTCTGGAGATGAGGTTGCCACATTGACTTCCAGCTTCAGTTCTGCAGGGAGACAGACCACCTTGTGGGTCTCAGGCTGGAGCTGGTCTGTGGAGGCCATCTTGTTGGCTTGTCATAATGGCTGGTGAATGGCCTTGCAGGTTTGTCTGTCAGGCTGGCCTTCCCCAAAAAATCAACAACAGAAATCTGCTTTCCCGTAGATCACCCTCATGAGGCATATGAACCCAGCCACACTCTCTAGGCCCATGGTTCCAGTGGCAACCAAGAGCTCCACCCATTGGTGGGCTGAGGTAGAGAGCGGGAACATGAGCTATTGTCTCTCTTCAGGTTTGGGGCTCGACAAGCTCCCAAAATAAATTTGGCTCCGTATCAGAAATCCCTTAAAAAGATCTTCAGAGACATCAAAGGTGTTCCGAGGATACCTATAAGTCCATTGGGGAAATCGCCTGGAATAAAACACCGGAATAGAGATACCGGCGTGACGCCCCTTTCGCTCTCTTGCTGCATCCATAGTACAGATGAAGTATTCTGTCATGTGGGTGAGACTGAGAAGGATGCAAGTGCAGTTAAGACCTTTCATTTAAGAGATAGGCAGACAATTCCAATTCGAAAGGCAAAATGTAGTCAAGAAGCAAGCGAGGAGTCAGGCGATCGGCAAACAGGCATAAACAGGGCTTGGACGAGAATCGGAAACCGCAAGGGCAAAACAGGATCAAAACCAGGAAACAAGGAACAAAGCAAAAGGGCTTGGTATGGGTTTGGTGAAAAACACAGAACACACAATACTTCACAACGAACAAAGACACATGAGGCATTTAAATACTAAACATAATCATGGGTAAAACATAAACATCTGAGACACATTAGGAGACAACCAATAACATAGCAGGGGCAGACAGGACAGAAACCAAAATAAAACCATGTATTAGTAAACAAAGTCAATGTCAAGCCGGAAGCGTGAACCGTCACACTACGGGCTGTTGAGCGTGCTCCTCGATATGGCACTAAGCGGGAGGGGAAATCTCTGACAATGTCATTATACTGATACAGTCTTATAGGGGGAAATTCTAGAGTCTAGAATTCCTCTTTACTGTTGTGCAACTACTATTTTCAACATGGATTGGGAATGATTAATTAATGTTTTTAATAAGCACATGAGGCATTTTCTAGAATTATTATTAGATTTGGCACAATGTGACATTTTTAAAACTACCCCAGAGCGATGTTGAATTCTCGACTGTGATTGGGCAGAAGGTGTTTATTCATTTTCAATAACAGCAACTCTTGTAGTAGCAGGGCAAATATAAATATGTCTGCACTTATATAGCACTTTTATCCAACGCGCTTTACACTGTGTCTCATTCACCCATTCACACACACACACTCACACACACTCACACACCAGTGGTAGCAGAGCTGCCATGCAAGGTGCTAACTTGCCATCGGGAGCAACTTGGGGTTCAGTGTCTTGCCCAAGGACACTTCGGCATGTGGAGTCACGTGGGCCGGGAATCGAACCGCCAACCCTACGATTAGTGGATGACCCGCTCTACCACCTGATCCACAGCCGCACCACATGCTAACCTATCTGTCATTATCATGACCCTCTTAGAAAGAAAGAACTCCTCAAGAGGAGTTATTTGTACTTTGCTTTCCAAGAACACATTTGCATAAATGCTAATTGCTAACTTTGCAGTTAGTCCATGTCTGAGACTAATCACATGCTTCA